>NC_030417.2:2631621-2651621 GCF_001660625.3 Ictalurus punctatus
TGTATGTGTATGTGTATCTGTATGTGTATGTGTATGTGTATGTGTATGTGTATCTGTATGTGTATGTGTATCTGTATGTGTATGTGTATGTGTATGTGTATCTGTATGTGTATAGGTATGTGTATGTGTATGTGTATCTGTATGTGTATGTGTATGTGTATGTGTATCTGTATCTGTATCTGTATGTGTATGTGTATCTGTATGTGTATCTGTATCTGTATCGGTTTAGATCTCAAAATATCCATTTCAGTATCTGGATAAACTTAAAGTGTAATTCAATTTCAATTCAATTCAATTCAATTTTATTTGTATAGCGCTTTTTACAATAGACATTGTCTCAAAGCAGCTTTACAGAAATATCAACACGGTATACAGATATTAAAGGTGTGAATTTATCCCAACTGAGCAAGCCACTGAGTGGCGACGGTGGCGAGGAAAAACTCCCTAAGATGTTTTAAGAGGAAGAAACCTTGAGAGGAACCCGACTCAGAAGGGAACCCATCCTCATCTGGGTAACAACAGTTAATGTGAAAAAGTTCATTATGGATTTATATGAAGTCTGTATGGCGTTAGGAGCAGCCGTAGTCCCAGCAGTCTGGAATTAGAGAAGATTTGAGCTCCATCCAGAGGCAGAAAGGATCTGGATCTCTAGTATCTCCATAAATTCGTGTGGGGCTCGGCGAAAGGAGAGAGGGAGAAAGTAGAACAGAATCTAGTCAGGGTAGGCTTGAGTAAACAAATACGTTTTAAGCTTAGACTTAAACACTGAGACTGTGTCTGAGTCCCGAACACTAATAGGAAGACTGTTCCATAACTGTGGGGCCCTATAAGAGAAAGCTCTTCCCCCTGCTGTAGCCTTCACTATTTGAGGTACCAAGTGTAAATGTACAGCATTTATTTTACAGCAAAATACTGTTTTATTAGCATTGGGTTACAGTAAAATACCACAAAACGCAATGCACAGTGGGATATCTAATGTTTTAGGCAGAAGTTAGAGCAGTAAAAATTCTCTTTGAGTACCCTCGAGCTGCTGCGGTTAACCTTCAACTGCTCAGGTGTGTCCTGCATCAATTTTATAAGTCGGTTTAGATAAAAGCATCAGGGAAATGTCGTGGATTAGATTTTATTTTCAAATTTACAACATATTACAGGAAGCGCACAGTGATATATTGTAAAAAACAAAACAAAACAAAAAAACTAACTGTAAATAATGTCTACCAGAGTAATTTACTGTAAATATGTTTACAATCATTTGTGAACTATACAAACCTTTCAGGCAAGCTTTCTAAACAAGAGTAGATGAATACTGCACCTCAGATACTGACTTTGTATTTGTATCATTTAGAGCTTTTTATCTGTTCACGTTTTCATTTTCAGTTACATCCTTACTGACGAGGTTAGTGAGTTGTGGACATTAATAAGATGAGGATGTTAGTGAGTTGTGGACATTAATAAGATGAGGATGTTAGTGAGATGTGGACATTAATAAGATGAGGATGTTAGTGAGTTGTGGACATTAATAAGATGAGGATGTTAGTGAGTTGTGGACATTAATAAGATGAGGATGTTAGTGAGTTGTGGACATTAATAAGATGAGGATGTTAGTGAGTTGTGGAGTTGGAGGTCGTCTGTAGTTCTGTAGAGTTGCTGCAGATGGTCAACTGTTCATTAACAGATCATTAACTGGTGTGTTTCTACAGGCTGCAGACTGGAAGGAAACAGAGACACAAAAGAGATCACTGCATACACAGGAGGTTCAGTACTGCTGCCCTGCTCCTGCACTGACCTCCACACCAAACCTGAGACACTCACATGGGAGAAATATACAACAAATGGAAATAACTGGGTAGAGATATCTCCTGAGAGAGAGCAGTACAAAGACAGATTTCAGCTGGTTAATGGTCTCTCTTCAGGAAATCTCTCTCTGCTCATATCACACCTGACTGAAGAGGATGGAGGAGTTTACAGGTGTAGTCTTAAAGTGAGTGAATACAGAGACTTCAGACTCACTGTTAAAGGTAAATGAGTCATTTATTCACAATGCTACTTCCGTGATAATCTCAGGACAGATTAATCTGATGATGTAACAGCAATGCAATATGTTGATGTTTGTTCATTCTCCAGGTTGCACACTGAATAATCAGAGAGTGACTGTGACTGGATACGTGGGACAGTCTGTCCTTCTGCCCTGCTCCTGCTCTGAACTACAAGCCAAACCACACACTTTCACATGGCAATTTTTAGAAGATCACAAAGAAATCTTCCCAAAGGACGAGACAAATCGCTACACAGACAGAGTTCAGATCTTTAATGATCATCTTCCAGGAAATCTCTCTCTACTCATATCACACCTGACTGTACAGGATGGAGGATGGTACAGGTGTAAGATCAACAACACTCACTTTAAAGATGTCTCAGTCGAATTTAAAGGTAAAATGATCTCATGTACTGTATATAAAGCATGTGAAATTGTCTAGCTATGAAAATTGAATGTTTTTAAATAAATATATGGACTACAACTATATTATAAACCGGTGTTGAGTACATTTATCCATTTTTGCTACAAAATAAAATGTCAAAAGTTTCTGTTCCGTGTTCTGTCCCTCATCTGTGTCTGTGTTTGTGATTTTGAACGATCCTGACTGTCTGTTCTGTCCCGCGGTCACTTCTCACTAAGATCCCTGGTTTTATTTATAAAAGATTAAATCTTTCTCTCCTCTCAGACACCCCAAAGCAACCTTCAACAACCATCAGAACAACTTCCAAACAAGGTACCACACACCACTGTAACAAAAAGTCCGGCTTGTTAGTCCAGGTTAATGCATCGCTTTGTAGCAAGGCTCAAACACAACGCTCAACATCTGCATTAATCTTTGTCTTTTACTTCTTGTAGATGTAGGCGAAAGAAATCCAGAATCTGAAACATCTGGAAATGGTAATGATTCACTGCATTAACTTCATTGACAGTATTTGTGTTACATGTTTGACTGGAAAGAACTTTTCCAGAAAGGACAAATCTACTCTTTTAAAACTCATATATACACACACTCTGAAAGCCATCCAGATGTTTACTTAGTAAGTAAAACTTCATATATAAAATCCCTGAGTACATTCAGCATAAAAACTGTATTTAGTTACCTATATTTCATTATTACCTGAAAACATGTGACCCTGTTTTTTTTTCCTTCTTAATCTGGACGCAGTTTTTTTTTTTTTTTTTTTTTTTTTTTTTTACGATAATGTTGTAGACAGGGGCAAGTATTAAATTTGCGGGAAAACCAGTTTTCACCACTTGAATGCAAAACTGTATCATTTACTAAGCGAGGAATTAAACACAATGTGGCGTGCTTTTAATTAGGTTTAGAGTTTGCATAACATCTGTCTTATAAGTCCCTGTGTAAGCTGTTACTATAGAAACAGGAGCATTAATGAACAAGCGCATCGATACTGTATAAACCTGTGATTTGCAGCTGCACTACTGTCAGAGCTGCTTTTATCGAAAATTTATCAACACCTTTTGTCCAATCAGAATCCAATCTCTCACCTGGTGTCATTTTTATTGCTATTTATAAAGTCCCAAACACAGATGATGCCAAGACCCCCATCATCATCAGCTCTGGTGTTATTGGGGTTCTGCTGCTGCTGCTGATACTCGGAGGAGTCACGTACTGGAAACGCAGAGGTACACACACACACACACACACACACACACACACACATTCCTGCAGACTCACTCTGTCTGGTTTCATTCTGTAGGACAGACACGAGGACAGATCGAGACCGGTGATGGACAAACAGGACAGAGGACACAGCAGAAGAAGCAGGTGAATACACACATCACCTCCGTTTTACTAGTGGGATGTTGATTAGTAACAAGGCTTACGTTTGTTGTGTGTGTGTGTGTGTGTGTGTGTGTGTAGGACTTTACCAAATCTCTGAACTTACCCGTAACATCAGAACCCACTTATGAAGCGGGACACGAACAGGTGAGTGCGTCCAAGTGCTCAGGACAATCCGTGTTACTGATTGGTTGCCGATTTGTGCATTTGGCTGTGTGCTTGCACACCTGTGTGTGTGTGCGTGCGTGTGTGTGTGTGTGTGTGTGTGTGTGTGTTTGGGCGTGTTTGGGTATATGAGCTTGGTCTCAAGGGCCATGTTTTCTTTCTTTTTTTTACAGAATGATCGTGATGTTCTGTACACAGCTATAAATCCACAAACTAAACGCAACAAAGCAGAAGAAAAGGTGTGTATCATTCTAAAAGTGTGTATCTTACGTGTGTGTGTGTGTGTGTGTAATAATACACAATTGTTGATGTTTATTCCTGCAGGATGATGTGACGTACTCGACTGTAGTCCACAGTAACACTGTGAGAGCAGCACACACTCCAGTGGAGTCAGGAGATAATGTAGTGTATGCCAGCATCAAAACTAACTAACACACACACACACACACACACACACACACACACACACACACACACACACACACACACGCACACACACACACATTATTATATCTGTGAGGTATTTTATTGACTTGTATGTTACTGTAGCTGAATAACACAAACCTTCTATGTCAAAATGTCTAAAAGTTGTCTATATTTTATGAAAAATATTTTTCTTTAAAATGTGATTATTTTTGTACTAATTTGAATTCATTGTGATTAATAATAATAATAATAATAATAATAATAATAATAATAATAATAATAATCATCATAATAATAATAATAATAATACAGGGTGTATGTATGCCTGTACATTGTTGCTTTTTATATATTTACTTTTAAACTGTATTTAGATCTTTAAAGCAGCAGTATGCCATTTTTAAATCCCTCTTCGATCTCTTCAGTGTGCAATTGCTATCAAAACATTAACATTCCTGCCCTGACCCTTATGCAACTTCAAGCACTCTTGTGAAATAGTGTATGTATCGTGGGTTGAAAAGAACAAACAACAACAACAAAAACACTATGATGTTGATTGTCAGTGTTCAGTGTTGATTTCTGGGCTGTAAAAATGTAAACAGAAACCTGAAATTGTGTATACGTACGTAAAAAAAAAAAAAAATAAAATCTGAAAAGCACACTGTGGACTGCTTGTTTACATGGCCGTGTCTCATTGCAAAACGCATCTCCTCGACTTTCTCTGTCTAACTCTAGACTATTGTTCAAAAGGCAAGCTTTCGAACTGCATGCTAGCGATGCACTGGCATGTATTGCGGTCCTTGAGAGTAATAACTCACCAAATCGGGTGTTTAATAACTCAGTTTATTGCCATTTATTTCAGATTTATAGCAATTACAATATGGAACTGACAAGTCCATAAAATAGCATAATAAATGTATACTTTTGAAAGAAATGAAGCAATTCAACACACATTATTCAACACAAGTTCATTCACTTTCCCTTCCCCTCCCCCACACTTTCTCTCCATTTCAAATACATCTACAGAAAGCAGAACTACGTACTTTTGTACTAACTCCAAGCCTGGAAGTTGCATCATCGAAGAAATTCTTTGTTGCTTATAAACCATGTGAAGCATATGTTTCATCATGCAACACTGCGTAATCACATCACGCAAAATTAAGAGTGGTGTTAATGTCAGTTTTGTGTGCTTGCTATCACAAATGTAACTGATAGTGAATGTTGTGTTCAGATTTTATATTTCTGAATTAACGTGTGAATGCCAGTAGTTGGTCTGTTGATCAAGGGGGTCGGTGGATAATGTCTGTACGCTCTGTGTAGGTCTACAGCGTTACATCAGATGTATAGGTTGGTACTTAGTCTGCTGAGTGTGTAGGGCAGTAGCTGGAGAATTTATTAGGTGTGTAGGTCAGTAGCTGATCTATTGATCAGGTGTATAGGTCATTAGTGGGTGAGTTGTTCACAAGTGAAGGTCAGTAGCTGAGATTTGTAGGTCAGTAGCTGGTGAATTGTTCAGGTGTGTAGGTCAGTATTGGTTGAGTTGATGGGTGTAGGTCAGTAGTGGGTGAGTTGATGGGTGTAGGTCATTACTGGGTAAGTTGATGGGTGTAGGTCAGTAGTGGGTGAGTTGATGGGTGTAGGTCATTAGAGAGTGTGTTGATGGGTGAAGGTCATTAGTGGGTGAGTTGATGGGTGTAGGTCAGTAGTGGGTGAGTTGATGTGTAGGTCATTAGTGGGTGAGTTGATGGGTGTAGGTCAGTAGTGGGTGAGTTGATGGGTGTAGATCAGTAGTGGGTGAGTTGATGGGTGTAGGTCATTAGTGGGTGAGTTGATGGGTGTAGGTCATTAGAGAGTGTGTTGATGGGTGTAGATCAGTAGTGGGTGAGTTGATGGGTGTAGGTCATTAGTGGGTGAGTTGATGGGTGTAGGTCATTAGTGGGTGAGTTGATGGGTGTAGGTCATTAGAGAGTGTGTTGATGGGTGAAGGTCAGTACTGGGTGAGTTGATGGGTGTAGGTCATTAGTGGGTGAGTTGATGTGTAGGTCATTAGTGGGTGAGTTGATGTGTAGGTCATTAGTGGGTGAGTTGATGGGTGTAGGTCATTAGCTGGGCTGTTGATCAGGTGTGGAGCCCATTGGGGTGTGAGCTGAGCATGTGTGGAGGTCAGTAGCTGGTAAGTTGATCAGGTGTGTAGGTCTGATCATCATGAATCTATATTAGTAGCTGTTCTGTTCCTGTTTCTTTATTTTCTTTACTGAAGACTCAGTGTTTCATCTCCCTCGGTACAGCCACAGAGTGCTCTAGTAGGATCTAAAGCAGAGATTACGAGACAAGACAAACAGAGCAGAACTGCTGGGAAAGCACATGAGCATACAAGGAATAAAGTTAAGTATGACGGCTCATTCGGGTTATGCTTACTTTTGTCTTTCTTTGTGACATAGATAGTGATGACTATGTGGAAAATGATTGCAGCAAACAGGGCAATGGGGAAGTACACCATGCTCTTTCCGGGCACTGTTGCAAAAATAACAGAAATGAAGACAACAAGCAACGAGTGATATGAAGACAGAAGCATACTTCAGCTCGGTTTTTAAAGGTAGTAATTACCTGTAACCGTGATCTGCATGTATCTGAACTGATTTCTCTCAAGGAAACACGTGTAATATCCCTCATCCTCATCAGTCAGGTGCGATATGAGCAGTGAGAGATTTCCTGGAGAGTGAGTATTAAGCAGCCGAACGCTCACTGGATATCATGTCCCATGTGATTTTGCCTGGATTGTTTTTCTTCCACTGGAACGCTGCAGGTTTTGGGGCAAGGCCCGTAACCCGCAACTGTTCAGATATATAAGTGTAAGTCGCTCTGGATAACGGCGTCTGCCAAATGCCACAAATGTAAACGCGCTTGCCGTACATTTTCTTAAGCATTTTCACGCTTTTCTATGCTATATACTATAAATATACGATAAGTCATATACAAAAAAGGAAATGGTTTCCTTTCCTTTTCCCCACACTTGGATTAGTCATATATTACTGTACACAACTCAAAGCGTTTCTGCTGAGTCTAACACTGGTTCAAATACGAGAAGTAAAACCATGAACTAACACTAAACACATGTTCGGCAGTTTACTCACATCTCTCCTGATGTCAGAACATCCACATGACTTTAGCCACATCTTAGATCATCGCTAAAAATATCTTATCACATATGAGTTATGAAACAGTATCGTGTGTAAGATTTTACATCACTTTCCCCCACTTTAACATTAACAGCTTACTATAAAATCTACAACGTGTGTATGGTAATTCTGGTGTTCAATGTAATTCACCGCACGCAATTCTTTATTATATGACGTGTGTTTTTATTATGTTAGACAAGCTGAGGAAAAGGAAAGCTGGCAGATTTGTTGTGGAAAAGTTTATGAAGTCACGTGTAACTTTTTTTTGTATGTGATTATTGATTTAATTTGATGACGGCGTATTCTGTCCTCTCCTCAGGGCTGACCACTTTGGGTCTTTGAGCTGTGTCAGTTGGGACCACAGTGGTGTACGTGACGTCATCCTGGAAAGAGAACACACACACACACACACACACACGTGTGTAAACACACAAAACATCTTCAGTGATTTCACCATTTAAAAATCTTTACAATTTGAAGAAATTGTCAGCTTTAAGAAATTTGCCGTCACGTACACTCGTGGGACGTTTGTTGAAGTACGATACTTGTCCACTTGCAAGAAGTTTGAGTTGTTACATGACTGAAAACGTTCGTTTTACGCAAATGTGTCTTTCTGCGGCATCGCATTTAGCCAGTTGGGTGAGGGTGCATGTTAACTTGGTTCAAGAAGGAAGGCTTTGAGTTCACGTCTGAATATCATACGTCAGTTTGCCATTTTCTTTGAACTATTTAGGGTTTTTTTTTTGTCAAAATGTTATTCTAACACACACGACTAAGACCTCAAACAAACGCTGGGACAAATGCCAAGACTTCGCATTGTGGCATTGGGTGCTTGCCAAAATATAAACCGAGGCCTTCTTCATTTCTCGATCGTGAATTCTACATGTTAAGGATGCAGAAACTGTTAAAACGCACTCAGAGGAATCAAGGTGAAAGGAGATAGATTGCTTCTAGAACGAGGATACTACTTAAGACAGATAGTACACCAATTGGGATGCGGGCATTGTTTCTTCTGGATTAATATATGCTGAAACCAGGAAGTTACCCTGAAGGAGAGCGCTAGACCTGTGCTAGTATTCTTGTGATGGTGACCTCTGCTGGTGGGGAGGGCTAACATCCTGGGCTGGTGTGAACATCTGAGCATCCTGAAATGAACCTGCTTTTGCATGTATTTTGGTACGAGTGTGAGGGATTTAGAATCGACTGACTCGTTGTCGAGAGTGTAACATGCAAAATAAAAATCAGTTTAAAATAGAGAACTCGCTGGTTTTAGTGGGATCATACCATTGATTTATTTTCCTCAATCACGTCTCCATATTTACATGAAATGGTCAAAATGGCAAATTGTTGTTGTTGCTTCCGAATAATCTCTCTAAATGATAGATATGAGTACAGGTGTGTGTATTCACCTGTGTTTCCTGCTCTTTCCCCTCTGTTTCCTCATCGTTCTTCTGTCCTGTCAGTCCTTCACTGCTTGGTGTCTGCTCTCGTTTCCTCGCTACAGAACAAAACAAGACAATGAGACAGAGCGACATACACACACACACACACACACATTGGATGTCTATGTTTAAGCACCTCTGCATCTCCAAAAAATGACTCCTCCGAGTCCCAGCAACAGCAGCACAACAGGAATGAAGGAGAGGAAAGCCATGCTCATCGTGTCAGGCGGCTTTCTAATGCTTCCCTCTAGGAATACAGAGGGCAAGAACTGAAATGATGCTCCGGTGTGCTGAAATAGTTTTAAGTAGATTTTGCACATTGTTGAATTCTCCAATCTGATTGGTCAGAAGGTGTCAATTCATTTTCTATAACAGCGGCTCCGACAGGCGTGCAGCTCCGAGTCACACGATTATATTAATGTATATTTGCAATAATGTGTCGTTTATATGAAAGAAATCTCCAGTGAGATTAAAACTGTAAAGTCTCCAGGACAGAGGAAATCGAATCTATCAAGCTTCTCAATGACATGACAAGCTGCATTTTTTGTTGTCGCCTGTTTATAGCTGCTATAACGTCAGCAATAATACGAATTGACGTGTTTATCGGACGTTCCATAACATTCAAGGTAACCACAGTCGGATAAAAAGTACACGTTGTTCTTTCTTGACTGAAAACTTGAATGTTATAGTTGGAAAATCATTGCAATATAAGAGGAATGAAATTGTTCAGGACCTGCTGTATTGCCAAAAAAAGAGAATCAACTTTGGGATTGTAACAGTAGCTTCATCATGCGACCCTGTTGTAATTGATATAATAATAATAATAATAATAATAATAATAATAATAATAATAATAATAATAATAATTTTACCTTGAACGCTGAGGTTGATGTCTGTGTAGTAATCCCTTCTAATTTGACACCTGTACAGTCCATCATCCTCGACAGTCAGGTGTGATATGAGTAGAGACAGATTTCCTGGAACCTGAACATTACTGAGCTGAAATCTCTTTTGGTTAAGTGTTACAGAATCCCAGTCCTTGGTGAGCTTGTTAATTTTCCTCCATGTTGGCATACTAGCTGGGCTCTGTTGTGCAGCGCAAGAGCAGGGCAGCAGTACTGTGTCTCCTACATGTGCAGTAACTTTTGATGTTTTTTTATTGTCTGTTAGAGAGCAACCTTCAGAAACACACAATCACACAGTATGTCATTTAACTGAAATTTCTCTTTATAACATGATAACGCTTTGGAAATACATAAATGAGTGTAAAAGCGTATGGACTGATGTGTAGTTCCTTTTTAAGAAAAGTTTTCCGTCCTTATCCTTAACATGAAGCATTTCTAACGCACAAAATCTCCCACACTTATTAGGATATAATGGCACTATCTCCTTGCTCTGGCAAGCTGTGAACACAATTCCCGTTAAATCGATGTGAAATGGTGCGCTGCTCTTGCTTTGAAGAATAAAAAACTACTAGATGAGTACTCAAGGTGCAAAAAAAATACTTTCGCTATTTATTAATTCTATCTATCACTATTTATGAGTAAAATAGGCAGATCGACACGTTATATGCCGATTTAAAAAAAATTAAAAATTTTGGTGTCAGGCAACAATTGAGGACTTAAGTGCAAGTAATGAGTGGTTTTATTAACGAGGTAAACAAGACAAAGGCACAATCCAAAAACGTGGTCCAAAAACTGCCGCAAGATCGGATCAAGATCTCAACAGCAATAACAAAGACAAGGAAGAGCAAAAAGGCGAGTAACAAAACTAGGTCAAAGACCCGAGAATCAGTGAATTAAAACGCTTGGTGTGAATGATCTGCACTTATATAGCGCTTTTTTTAATCTTAGTGGTTCTACAAAGCGCTTTACACTGGTTCTCATTCATCCGCTCACACACACACACCAATGGTAGCAGGGCTACTATGTAAGGTGCTAGCTTGCCATCGGGAGCAACTTGGGGTTCAGTGTTTTGCCCAAGGACACTTTAGCATGTGGAGTCATGTAGAGTCATGTAGAGTCATGTGGAGTCATGTAGAGTCATGTAGAGTCATGTGGAGTCATGTGGAGTCATGTGGAGTCATGTAGAGTCATGTGGAGTCATGTGGAGTCATGTAGAGTCATGTGGAGTCATGTGGAGACATGTGGAGTCATGTAGAGTCATGTGGAGACATGTGGAGTCATGTGGAGTCATGTGGGCCGGGGATCGAGCCACCAACCCTACGATAAGTGGACAACCCGCTCTACCACCTGATCCACAGCAACCCCAAGTGTAGACTTGTACAACAGACACAGAGTGTATACTTCCACAATGAGTGGGTTTTAAACCCAGAGTTTAGTTTGAAATTAAATTAGTTCAAATGAGTTTTCTATTTACACTATGAGAGTCCAGGTGTGTGTGATCAGTAACATGGTGAGTGTGAGCATGAAAGAGTCTGGGTGTTGTAGTTCTCGTTGGCCATGTTTGTAGGCCGTTCCGAGTTCTGCGTTGTGTTGTCAGATGCTGACGTGACTTTTTTTTTTCCCTGCTTGTCACATGCCTTTACTTTACTGTAAGAAAAATAAGTAGATTTCACCGATACGATGCAGAAATGTTTTTGATTCACTTTATAACCTAGCTCACGCTGGGTAAATTAGTTTATTAATTAATTCAATTTATTTATTACACGTGCAATTGAATGTACATCAAACCAATAAACAAACAAAAAAATAAACGGTGTTGGTGTCTAAAAGTACGTTTCTCCTTTTTCGGTTTGAAGCAGACTTCTAAACGCTAGAACTTTACTTGTGGTTGAGATACACAAGATGAAGAAATAAATTTCAGTGAAGCGAAACTTGTAGAAATATATAGTAGTTAAATGCCTCTATTAGCAACGTTATAAATTTAGGACTTACCTTTAGTGACATGAAGCACACCGAGGAGAAGATAAAACCCCAGCAGCATTCTCACTGGAATGACTTTAATGACTGCTATGAGAAAATCGCTTCTGTATTTAAAGTTTTCAGCCAAAGCATGAAACACTTCTCACTTGATTCCAGAGAATTATTACTGCTTCCTCTTTTAGTGTTTTACAAGACAATCACAATGCCCTCTGTATAACCCGCTGATGTTACAACCTCTGCAAAAAACACACACTCGGTTCTTCCGGGGTGATGGTGTCGTCTGAATAGGGAAGGAAAAATAAAGGTGTGCATAGAGACCAGGATCTTTCATCTTTCAATGTCATTACATCACCTCTAACGCTGAATCATAGTCCCAAGATTTCCGAATAGTACTGTAAGAAATCTCACGAGTCTGAAGTTTTAGCCGAGATTGAGGTTCGGTTTGAAAACGCAGAAGTAATGCTTATTAGCGTTTACATATGGACACTGGTTAACGGCAACCGTGTGTCTTAATGTACAATATATCTCAATGTTCACCTCTATAAATAGAAATCTCAACAATACTGATCAAAAATGAGCTGTTCCAGACTCGTAGCAGCGTACTTCGACGTTAAAAGGCGGAGCTCTTCGGCTAATTCAATTCAAAGGTAAAACTAATCACTACTGGATAATCATTGTCTCTGTTCATTGCTTTTGGGGTACTGGTGCTCAGTGGTTAAAAGCTCTGGGTTACTCATCAGAAGGTCAGAAGTTCAAGCCCCAGCACTGTCAAGCTACCACAGTTGGGCCCTTGGGCAAGGCCCTGAACCCTCAATTGTCCAGTTGTGTAAATGAGATAAATGTAAGTCGGTCTGCATAAGGGCGGCTGCCAAATGCTGTAAATGTAAATTTTATTCAAATTACCACAAAGAAAACACCTTTGTCTAAAAGTCTAAAAACCTTTTTATTTCTTCTTTTTCTAATATCAACTTGCCATTGAATCCATTCTGCCTACTATTGTATTCATTCACATTTCACATAAAGAGAAAACAAATAAATTGTACAATTTTGAAATATTATCCGATGTTTAACAGGTGATTATGCCTCACCGAGTGCACCTGGGGTGGTTTCCTGGGAGGTTTGAATGTCACAGCTAAGTAAAGCAGTTCAGTACTATCCTGCACAAACACAAAGAGAAAGGTCACTGACATGGACTAGAATGTTATTTAGGCTGCATTTCCATTAGCTATAGTTTCCATCCAAGGATTAGCGCACTGAAATGTTTACCAGTAGAGCTGATGGAAATGCGAATTATCGACATAATCTTTTTGGTCAACGTCGATACTTTAGATGTTGAGGAAAAAATGAACTTAGAGTCAGAGTGAGGAGTATAATTCACCTGTCCTTCCTTGTTTTTCTGCCCTGTCTGGAGTTTCTTGCTCCGCGTCTTTCCTTGTCTCTGTGCTGCGATATGAAACGAGGCAGATTGAGAACTACGAACAAGATTGGAAGGGTTCTTCCTTTGATTGTATATCTTCATACCTCTGTATGTCCAGCAAAGGACACCTAATCCCAACCCATTACATCCCATTTCTTCCCATTGCCACTTCCTGTAGGAGAAGGTACTATAGAAGCAGAAGACGAAGGTAAATAATATAATCATATAATCCCTACCACAGAAAACTGGAACAACTAAAACAAGGATCTAGACTAATGGTGCGTTCAAGTCCTCACAGGGAGTTTGTATTTACGAGTTGGGAAGTCGTAATTACGACGTCAGGTGCATTCAAGTCACTTTGGTCAGAGCAAGATGGTGGTGTACCTTCCCTTAATCAACTACTAAAAAATCTAGCAAGTTTCTACTTGTAGAAAATGAAGAACAAAGAATGCGTATCAGGTGTCTTCTGCTTTTTGTAAAATGTTTTTAATCAATTTATAAAGCCGCTGTACAATTTAACGTTCCATATTCTATCATAATTGCAACATCTTATCATATATTGCGCAGGTAATTAGCTTGTTTTATTGTAAATAAAAAAGCCTGACAAAGACATATACCAAACACATAATAACTGGAATCAGCTTTTGAGGCGAGTAAACATTCGATATCGACAAATCTACCATTGCATCCATTGATTCTGCCATGTTCTTTAACTGACACGCCGCAACTCGGAAACTTTAAAGAAAGTTTCCCACTCATAATTACACCTTTGCGTTGGCGTTCATGTGCGTTCAACTCGTAAATACGATCTTTCGGACATGAATTGAACGCACTATAAGGCTAGGAAAAGCACACACACACACACACACACACACACACACACACACACACACACACACACACACACACACACAGCAAAAGAAGTTAGAGAACTGGGTGAGGGTGCCCTCTGGTGGTGTGTGTATGAATTGTCCAGGGTGGACATTATGATGTATCTGAGTTTACGCTTCACTGTTTATACATACTACAACATTAGTGGTAACAGGAACTTGTTTCGTGGACATTTTATAACATTAAGTGTAAATATATTTGGATAAAAAGTACACCATGTTCTAAATGTAATAAATTAAATAAAGTGTAACCATTGGCTCATTGCTGTGGTATAAGAAGAAGAAGAAGAAGAAGAAGAAAAATAAAACGCTTCAGGATGTGATGTGATTGGAAAATAAATCCATTGTTGATTATTTTCCTGTAACAGCATGACATCAAGTGCTTTACTGCTCACTTATTAAACAGATTTAACTTACTTCCTGGACTTGGTGTGCTCACTGATGGTTTACTGCCACCATTTTGCTCGGGAGTGCTCGCTGTAGTTTTACTGCGCACTAGAGGAGCTAAAATGTCGAGGAGTTAGTAATATAAATGTGTATTCATAAACCATATTTACCCCACACTGACAATTGAGATATTATAGACCCATTACTGTGTCTTTTAGTACATTAACCCTTTGCGTCCTTGTGGACATTTTTGTCTTTTTCATTTATTTCTTTTTTTAAATCACTTTGTCTGTGTAAATGCAAACAGCATACATTTTTGCAAAAGGTGTGTAATTTTATTGGGATTTTAACATTTCACCCTCATTTGCTTTCATGAATCTGTTTTAACCTAGGTACACAACATAGTTACACTCAGGACCTTAAGGATAAAAACGTCCCCATTGAAACCCATTCAAGCTGCAATATTGAATCCCCGTGGCGTTTAAGCATGAAATCATGCGTTCTGTGGGTTAATAGGCTTTTATTTTATTGACAATGTTTCAAAACATTTCATTTCTTTTCATTTTCTGAAATGTGTAGTATTTTTTTTTTTTTTTTCAGGTGTAGCCTCTAGGGGAGAGAAGGTTCCTGAGCTTTGAAGATTTTCGCATTGTGTAAAGAAACCGGCGTTTAAAGGGTTAAAATTCTGAAAACGAATGAATGTTTGGTCATTATGATCAGAACTGATGCTGGTTAAAAACTCAGTGAAAATGATAAATAAATATTAATATATACAGCAATATTCAAATGACAGTTTTTTTTAACACAGACATTTTTGTCCTGTATGGACCTGAGTAGTAGGGGTTTTTTTTTGTTTTTTTGTTTTGTTTTTTAATTTGGCATCAAAATTAATGTTGTTATTCACTGGCATATCAAAGACTGTAATATTCAAAGAAAAACAATTCTGCTGCATGGACATTTTTTGTCCTCTATGGACCTATGTGTAACTTTTTTTAATTGAGGATTAAAACATGTGTCATGTTTGGGTCAAAATGACTCGTTCAAAATGACTTATTAAAAAAAACAACGTTAAAACGATTGAATATTTTTGGTAATAAACACAATTGATTATGTTTACAGTCAGGTTTATGTTCCAGGAATTCTATTCAGGACGTGTTGAGATTATAGTAACAACGCTTACTTTACCTTCTACTGTGAGGACGACAAGCCTGAGGTTTCTCGACTGATTCTCATCAAATTCTACCATAGAAAAAAATGAATCAGTACATTTGGACCAATCAGAATTGAGAATTCAGCAGCGTTGCAGTATATTTATCTTTATTTGTTTTTAGAAGACACAAAGATGAAATATCAATGGAGACACAGTCCTGTTAGTTAGTTTTATAAGACAGTATAGTTAAATTATAATACACATTTCTATGACCGTAGCTAATACACTTGATTAAAGAAAAATACACGATATAGTCCAAAAGTTTGTGGACACCTGACCATCGCACCCATATGTGCTTGTTGAATATTCCACCGCAGATTGATTCCCTCTTTGCTGTTATATTAACCTCCACTCTTCTGGGAAGGCTTTCCACTAGATTTCAGTGTAAGGCCATTCAGCTTCAAAAAGCATTAGTGAAGTCAGGCACTGATGTTAGATGATGAGGTCTGGGGTGCAGTCGGAGTACCGGTTCATCCCAAAGGTGTTCGGGGGAACAGGTTTGAGCCTCTTAGTTCCAGTGAAGGGAAACTGTAATGTTACAGCATACAAATATATTCTATACAGTTGTGTGCTTTAAACATTGTGGTAACAATGACTTTTGCTCATATAGTGTATATACACAATGCATTGTGTATACCTTCTTGTCCATCTTTAAAAAAAATAACTAAACAATATATATATATATATATATATATATATATATATATATATATATATATATATATATATATATATATATATATATATATATATATATAGCCAGTGTATATAATAAACAAAGCAAATTTTTTAGATTGGAGCTGGACTATGAACCTTCTTCTGTTCTTCTGCTGAGCTTCACAACTCCAGAGTCACACTTCCATCTCCAGCTGTGCTGTAGTGAACTCTGGAAGAATCTGACAGAGATAAGAGCAAAGTGGATAATGGATAACATAGTGATAGTGGATAACTTCACACACACACACACACACACACACACACACACACACACACACACACACACACACACACACACACACACACACACACACACACACAGTTTGATCACAGTAGCTGGATAATATTGCATGAATATTGTGTGTACCTTTCTTTCTGGTTCTGCAATAGACCACAGCCACGATAATGTGCAGAAAGATCACAGTCACCACGGCGAAGGGGACGAAGGGAAGACGCTCTGGCGAGACTACATTACATTTAAAAAAATAAAACATTTCAGACATGAAAAGACAAAGAAAAGAAAAACTCAATATGAAAACAAAAACCACTCATGGTGCAAATATAAGATAATAAACCAGCAACCCTACCAACTATGCATCTCTCTCTCTTTCTCTCTCTCTCTCTCTCTCTCTCTCTCTCTCACACACACACACACACACACACACACACACACACACACACACACACACACACACACACACACACAGCAAAAGAAGTTAGAGAAATGGGTGAGGGTGCCCTCTGGTGGTGTGTGTATGAATTGTCCGGGGTGGACATGATGTATCTTTGAGTTTACTCTTCACTGTTTATACATATTACAGCATAAGTGATAACAGGAACTTGTTTCATGGACCTTTTATAACATTAAATGTAACTATATTTGGATAAAAAGTACACCATGTTCTAAATGTAATTAATTTATTATTATTATTATTATTATTATTATTATTATTATTATTATTATTATTATTATTATTATTATTATTATTATTATTTTACCATTGGCTCATTGCTGTGGTATAAGAGCGAGAAAAAAAAACACTTCAGGATGTGATGTGATTGGAAAAGAAATCCATTGTTGATTATTTTCCTGTAACAGCATGACACCAAGTGGTTTACTGCTCACTTATTAAACAGATTTAATTTACTTCCTGTCCTTGGTGTGCTCACTGTTGGTTTACTCGGCACTAGAGGAGCCAAAATGTCATATTAGTAATAGAGTTAGTAATATAAATGTGTATTTATTAATCATATTTGCCACACGAGTCAAAATGACTCGTTCAAAATGACTTATTAAAAAAAAGTCAACATAAAAATGATTTACATTTTTGTTAATAAACACAAATCATTATGTTTACAGTCAGGTTTATGTTCCAGGAATTATATTCAGGACGTGTTGAGATTATAGTAACAACGCTTACTTTACCTTCTACTGTGAGGACGACAAGCCTGAGGTTTCTCGACTGATTCTCATCCCGACATCGATACGTTCCTCCATCCTCTACAGTCAGGCGTGATATGACGATATTGAAATGTCCTGGAGCAGCACCATTAACCAGCTGAACTCGGTCCCTGTAGCGTTTCGTCTCATCAGTGGGATAGATGGCAGAAAACCTAACGGCATAGGTTTTTCTAAATGACCATCTAAGGCTCGAGGCTTTAACCTTTGGATCAGCGCAGGAGCACGGCAGCTCTGCAGACCCTCCTGATGATGCTGGTATATAAACCTCATTATAATCCGATAATGTACAACCTGTACAGTACAAAACAGTGTGTCGGGTTACTCTTAACCCAGATGTTCACAATATATCATCCTCCACTTTTCATAACTCATTTATTAATACACTCGCAAGCTGAAAGTGACATCACAAATGTAGTGTACATATTATTATATCAAATAAATGATTATCAAACAAGTACAGCCAATACTCGGATTAAATGCCCGTAAATAAATAAATAAATACATAGACCAACAAACCTTTGTTTTATCTATGTAAAAAATATATAAGCAATTTGACAGTTCAGATAATATAATGACCCTATTTTTTTTTTCACTTTCATATTTTCTTCATATTTTTTTTCCATCTGTAATCTATAAATCATTTACATTGATATGTTGATTTTATTTTACATGCATTTTATGACTGGCATATTTAACCCTCTTAGCCCGTATGGCCGAAAAACCGGCTTGCCCGTCTTTGATCTATTCCCGTAAGGACGATATACCGGCTTGGTCGTCTATGCCAAATCCCCGTAAACCCGATATAGAGGATTTACAGTGTAAACGTTATCCCCGTAAACCCGATATAGAGGATTTACAGTGTAAATGTTATCCCCGTAAACCCGATATAGAGGATTTACAGTGTAAACGTTATCCCCGTAAACCCGATATAGAGGATTTACAGTGTAAACGTTATCCCCGTAAACCCGATATAGAGGATTTACAGTGTAAACGTTATCCCCGTAAACCCGATATAGAGGATTTACAGTGTAAACGTTATCCCCGTAAACCCGATATAGAGGATTTACAGTGTAAACGTTATCCCCGTAAACCCGATATAGAGGATTTACAGTGTAAACGTTATCCCCGTAAACCCGATATAGAGGATTTACAGTGTAAACGTTATCCCCGTAAACCCGATATAGAGGATTTACAGTGTAAACGTTATCCCCGTAAACCCGATATAGAGGATTTACAGTGTAAACGTTATCCCCGTAAACCCGATATAGAGGATTTACAGTGTAAACGTTATCCCCGTAAACCCGATATAGAGGATTTACAGTGTAAACGTTATCCCCGTAAGGCCGGTGTACCGGCATTACTCTGCTATGATTCCTTACTTATTTAATTATTATAATTTTTTACCCCGGAAGGTTGATGACGTCACGACGTGATTACGTTATTACGCCGGCATAACGATGAAGATCCGAGCGTGAATATTGGTGTACTAGTAGAAGTGAACTAAAAATGCCAAAGCGAAAAGCTAATCGTGTTCCAGCTAAAGTTACACCTACAGTGAACACGGGTACATCTAAAACAGTGGGAAAAAGAGAAAACATACAGTTACACAGGCGAGAGCGAGGATTCTAGATAGTGACAGCAGTGAAAGTTCAGGCGATGTGGAAACCGAAACCGAAACTGATAGAGACGCAAACACTCCTGATTCAGACCCTGATCCGTCTTCATCTTCAGCATCAACAAGTGCGACTGACACTGCAGGGGTCTGGAGTCAGAACCTGACCATCTCTGTGCATTCGTGAAAACACCACCTGCTGCTCTGATTATCACCAGAAACTTGACTTTTGGCGCTAAAATGCATTTATTTATTTATTTACTTGAATTTATTCAAAGGCATTGACCACGCTGGTACTTCTAGATGAGTATAAGGATTTTATCAAGCATTTTTTGTCATTTCTCTAGTTAAGAATTGTGCCCTAAGTTTAGT
>NC_030417.2:2656621-2681621 GCF_001660625.3 Ictalurus punctatus
CTTATGGGTTTAAAAATAAAATGCACCAACAGCTAAAGAAAGAAATCGGACCACATGAGGTCAAGGACCGTCAGCTTAAGCAGGTACGCTCTGAGAGGTTTGAAGAATCTGAAAACACATCAAGCTTTGAAACTGACAAACACTCGAGTCAGATTAGGGCTTAATATATATATTTTTAATTTGTGATGAAGCAAATGAAATGCATTATAATTAGCAGAAATACGTGATGCTTTGGATTTTTGCTCGTGCAGAGGTCATATTCAATTTAACCAAGGGTGCCAAAATTTTTACACACTTTTTTTTTTTTTTTTTAGAGCGACAGGTATCTACAATGATCAGAATATGAGAACAAGTAAAAATATGAAACATTATCCCCGCTTGTACGATCTGCAAGTATAAAACAGGAGGAGAAAACAAATTAGCGCTTGTATGGTATTTAACGTTTATGGAAGGAGTCTCCAGTGTCAGCATTTTAGTTTTAGTTAGAGGTAAAGTTTAAGATTTCTGACACAGGAAAGTCTTCAGGACTGAGAGAGAGAGAGAGAGAGAGAGAGAACAGGAACTAGTTTCACGGACATTAATGGTAACTATAAATGGATCAAAAGGATGACTTGTTTTTCTTTAATAAATAAAATGATGTTAGCACTGGCACATCACTGTGGTGTAAGAGGAATAAAACCATTCAGGGTGTACTGTTATGGGAAAATAATCAACTTCAGGGTTGTAACAGTGAATCCACGTCATCCCATTACACCTATGTTGATTATTTTCCTATAACCGCATGACACCAAGTCTTTTATTCTTTACTTATTAACAATACAAGTTAAAGTAAGTGTGTTAAAAACAGCCTTACAGTTATACAACTATGAAATCACTGAAGTTAAAGTCTTTATCCCAGCACAAATATTAACACGCTGTTAGATTAGATTTCTTAATTTTTTTACTCCACAACATACTGAAACTGTCTAGAGCGTCTGCTTCCTCTCAGCACGCAGAACTGACAGCAGCGATCACGGTCCATCTGCTCTTCCTCGCACGGTCTAATTGCCGCTACACGTCCAGCGGATGATCAGACAGGAGACGACGAGGCGCTGTCCAAACACACCTCGCGTCATCTTTTCCATGACACACCCGAGCAGCATGTGTAAGCAAGCGAGAAAATGCTGGCAGCTCGGATGCTCTCGTCTCTCAGCACCTCGTTTCACTCTGATGGAGAGTGAATGAAGTCATACGTACACCACAGAGCTTCATGTAGTTATATAAGCTGCAGGATTACGGAGTGAAGCAGTGTGCTGCATCGTTTGAGTTTAAACGAGAAATAAAAAGACTTCTGATTTACTTTCCCATGAGATAGTGTTGAATGATTCTATATACAGCGTGACTGTTTACATGAACAGCTTTGCACTTAAGTCTCCATCATCATTGAACGGTTCAACTATAATGAGTTCAGAAATGACTCTGGTGATCATATTCATAAGTTGTTCCTAGGTTCCTGGCTACACAATTGCACTTTTTGACTATATAACATACAGTTATAGAAGAGAAATGATTTATAATCATACTCTCGGGGGTCACCCAGATGACGATGGGTTCCCTTTTGAGTCTGGTTCCTCTCAGGATTTACTCCCTCATGTCTTCTCAGGGAGTTTTTCCTTTCCAACATCACCTCTGGCTCACTCATTAGGGACAAATTGATGCATTTAAAATGTATATATTTCTGTTAAGCTGCTTTGTGTTAACGTCTACCATTAAAGCGCTATACAAATAAAACAGAATTGAATTCAATTTTTCAAGTCCTTAGCATCTGATAGCTCCAGACTTACATTCCTTGCTCTCCTATCTACATAGCTTTCATAACAGATTGTTTGTAGTTGTTATATAAGGACTAAAGTACTTACAGACATGTTATTTTAGTAAATAATCAATGACATAGTGATTGTCCATGTGATCGTTGTGGCCAAAAAAGATTGGCAATTGATTGGCTTTTTCAAAATTTGTGATGCAACTTGTGGACATTTTTGTGCTTTTTTTTAAATGGAAAACTACTTGAAGTGGCGAAATCGCAATTGTACGAAATTGTTTTGCACGCTCTTTCACAGTGATGTTTGTTAGTAAATGAGACCTTTTAGCTGTACGCATGTTCGACGCACATGAATCGAAGAAGGCTTTGATTGAATGTCCCTCGTGATGACGTCACATGATCAAAAAAGGTATAAGAAAAGAGTATCTTAGAGAGGCAGAGTCTCTCAGAAGTAAAGATGGGATGGATTCTGGATGGAAGCATACTGTATGTTGATCTAAAACTAGAATAAGTAATAAGATAGAAGTGTAAGGCGTAACCGGTGTCAGTTTTGTAACAATATAGCAAGTCCAGGCTAGTTTTCTGGTGTCAAGTCCACAATAGTTTTAATTTTTTCCTGATTTTCGCCTAAATTTAATCACCTACCATTTCCCACCGTATTATATGGCAGCTACCGATCGGAGAGTGTGAAAACTAACACATTCTACAGCTACAGTAACTGCATCTTTTCAAACTGCTGCTCATGCTCCATCACATCGAGGGTAGTGGCATCTACCCTCTACCCTCTTCCACATAATGAGCTCACAGATGCCCACAGTTCACTAGTGTCACTGTGATTGACAGGGGAGAGAAAGTAACACCGTTCCTGCCTCTCAGAGAGCACGGCCAGTTGCTCCATTAGCAAGGAAGAACTCTTCTGTTCACTCAGGAATATGTCCAGTTTAGTTTCTAGTTTGGTTTAGCACTTCAGGGGGAAAAGAAACTGCAACCCTGTGAAGTCTCATGCGTTTTCAGAAAGGGTTGAAATGAACATTACGTCCCATTTCTCTGCTTGGTCAAGAAGTGCTTCAGTCATTAGTTTATCAGCAACGTCCCCCCATTTCGACTGAAGTGCTAGCATATACTGTTAGCATAGCCGCTAGCACAGGCCAGTCGCTACGTGCCTAATGAACCAATGGAAAAGAGGAATGGGAAGAAAATGAGATTTACACTCCAAGACACATACACACACACACACACACACACAACAATACACACACACAATACACACTGCTCGTTCTGGCTATTCACACAACTCTTACAGACCTACACTCTCTCACTCAAACATTTTCTTTTCCTGAACATCCATCACCGTTAACTGTAGAGTTTAAATAAAGACAGCGTAATTAACAGGAAATTTAAATACTCCGATAATATAATTTATAGTACAGTGCAATAATACACTTCTGATTCTGGTCAGAAGGTTAATTATCTGGTTAATGAACTTAGAGTAATAATACAAGCTGTAATGATTTAGTAAGTGTAAGAGGCTGGTGAGAGAAAAACCGCTTGTTTGTAGCCGCTACGAATGAAGTGTTAACAGGAAATAACTTGTTTCGTGGATGTTCCACAACATTAACTACAACTATAATTGGATAAAATGTTAAACTTCATGTTCAATAATAAGGCAAATTGCTGTAATATAGTGTAAGTGACTCTACTTCATCACACAACCCAGTCATTGATTATTTTACCATAACAGCATGCCGTGTCATGTTTGATTCCTTGCATAACCTTGTACATTTGAATTTATATCGTAGTATATATTATAACTAATTATAACTCATAAATTGCATTACACCGGTGGAATAGAAATCGACTTATCAGACATTTTCAATCAGTATGAACAAATTAATTATTTTATCTCCGCAAGTCTGATGACTTTGTGTTTAGCTGCTGATGAGCAGGGCGATGGGAAAGGGGAGGGGTGTGAGCCCGCAGCTGGGTAAACAGTTCACACCTCTCTACAATAACATTGGTACAGTGATAAAAACGGACAGGACAACTAAAGCTTTTATAGTAAAACACTGTATACAATTGCTACGATAAAATTATTACATTTAAACCTAGTAGACAAGGTGAAAAAATTCCCGCCATGGCCCTATGTGTACAGAGTTTGCGTGTTCTCCCCGTGCTATGGGGGTTTCCTCCACCAGTCCAAAGACATGCATGGTAGGCTGATTGGCATGTCCAAAGTGTCTGTAGTGTATAATTGGTTGTGTGTATGTGATTATGCCCTGTGACGGATTGTCACCCCGTCCAGGGTGTACCCTGCCTTGTGCCCAGTGCTCCCTGGGATAGACTCCAGGTTCCCCGCAAAATTGTAGAATAAGCGGTATAGAAAATGGATGGATACTTCCAAAACCCTGAGTGTCTACTTTCATTTGAGCCATTAACCACTACTGTGGAGTGTGACATCACAAAAAATCCAATGTTGAACATGGGCACCCCCAAAACAGGTGGAAATTCCTGGTAAAAAGAGTTTAAAGACATCATTTAAGTCTTGGGTAAAGCACTGGTTTAATGTTTCCTGTTATTTAATTCTCATTCTACACCTTATTGCATCATGTGACACTAGCAGTGAATCAAGTGTAATTAAACACAAGAAAGTAGAGGTGTTCAATAACTTTGAATGGCAGTGTTTAATTATAATTACCAAAACTGTGTGTACTCATCAACAGAGTAGATAAAGATTTGCTGACAAACAGAAGGATTTTTTTCAGCATCTGTCCAGTTACAGAGCACACCTCTAGATGGCGTCATTAGCTCCCAGATCACAGTACTAACACCAATCGTATTATACCCGAGATCCTGAGGTTATTACAGAAGGCCGACCGTTTTAAACCTTGTAGCATTTCTCAGGAATTTAACAGCATTAAATATTAATGGTACACTGAAGGTCATCTTTAAAAAAAAATAAACAAACAAACAAAAACAATCATTTCTATGTATTTTATCTATTAATAATGGAAATACAATGATTAGTGTGGACATGACAAAAAATTAAAAAAAATCCAAGGACAGCTGCTGATAAGCAACCGAGTCAAAAAAGAATCATGTATTAATAATGTATTAACACTGAAGGCATTTTTAACAACGTGTTGAATTTCAAACACTTTAATTATCCTTAGCATGCGCAGATTTGCAGGTAAGTAAAGATGAAATAACATGAGTAAAAAAAAAAAAAGAGTATGGAATCATAATAATTTTTAATTTTAAAGGCAAAAAATATTTGAGGAGAAACCGGTGATACGTTTTGGTCAGTCATCAATGACGTGTAGCATCATCATTAAACAAGCGCTAACAAGTTCTAGGTAGCTACATAAGGAATAAAACACCTGGGGGGTGGTGGGTGGGTGGGTGATAAGACCAGACACAAAGCAGAGTTATTATTACAACCATAACATTCATTGCTTTCCTATAAGAGCACATCCTGTTATGTTTTATTCCAATTATAGCCTACCACGGCAATTCACCAACGATAACAAGTTTTATTTATTTAAGATTAACATATCATACTTTCTATCCATCTATCGTTACATTTAATGGTGCACGAAACAAGTTACTTCCTGTTATTATTTACATTATTACCATTGTTTGCTTACATTCACTCGACGTTAATAAAAACTACAAAAACACATCTCCATCCTGAAGACTTTTGCATGGTGGAAAACTGTTACACAGTGTTGATACTAGAGTCTCCTTAGAGAAAACTTCATCATATCAATGATTATACTTTTTCTTTGTTAAATAACATTTTTAATCTGTGTATTATTAGTCTTGGACACCATGTAGTCTATTCATCCATGCATCCATCCATCAATTTTCCATACGTCTTATCCTACACAGGGTTGCACATAGCCTGGAGTCTATCCCAGGGGAGTAAACTGGAGTATGCAGAGGAAACCCCTGAAGCATGGGGAGAATGTGCAAACTCATGCACATAGGATGGAGGTGGAATTCAAACCCCAATGTGCTAACCACTAACCAACCGTGTAGGCGGATTCCCTGTTATTATAGGAACAAATTCTCACAGCTAACACAGAGCTGCTGTTAGACAGTCCATACAGGATTTTGTGGAGTTTTATTGTGATTGTTGCGGCCAAACATGCTTGATTTTGATACGGCTTTTTTTTTTTCCAAAATTTGCGATGTAGTTTGCAACATTTTTTTGTGTGTGGAAACGTACTTGAATTGGCGAAATTGCACTTGTTTATTTTTACAGTCTTTAACAGTCATGTTTGTTGGTAAATGAGACCTTTTAGCTGTACTCCTGTCCGACGCACATAAATCGAAGAATGCTTTGGCTGAATGCACGCTGTGATGACTTCACATGACACGTCTTGGCCCAAATCTGTGGAAAATCTGTGGTAATTTTTAAAAATTGCAAGCTCCTCTGAACATTGCGGAGGTTCCTTGATTTTGGGTTAATTTCTGCGACCATAAAATCACAAAATCCTGGAGGGACTGGTTATAGAAAGGTAATAAATACCTTCTGACCAATCAGACTTGAGAATCCAACAGCGCTGTAGTATAAACTGATTTAGCAAATGTTTACCTCTTTCTCTTTTTACTCTATTCAAAGTCTACTAAACCACATATTACTTAAAAGGAGTAGTAAAATATAGAATCCTGAAAGGTTCTGTGTAGAAACAAACATAGACAAAAAGTGATGATCCATGTTATCAATACGAATAATTTATGACCCACCCCCTTTTTTATATATATATATATATATATATATATATATATATATATATATATATATATATATATATATATATATATATATATATAATATAAGTGTGAATGGTTTATTTATTTCATGTACTAAAATGCTGTTCGGAAATACCTTAATTAAACCTTTTTACACATTTGTACCTAAGTAAACGTGTAATTGATACCTATATGACAGGTTTTTGTCATTAAATTATTTTTTTTAACTATGAAAAAAATTCTTAAATTTAAATCGATAATAATGATAAAATTCGTTCTTGATATTTGTACAATTATCGATAAAAATTTGTTTCTTTCTGACGTTTGGTGTTGTTTTTGACCCGTTTGGCCTTCCACACCGACGTTTTTGACCCGGTTGGCGCGCCATAAAGCTTCTCCTCAGATGATGCTGAGGCAGTTTCGCTCGCGCTCAGAGTCACAGTCGGTTTCATCCGCGCGCTCATGCAACTGAGACGTGAAATACGGAAATGGTTGTCGCGTGTCAGTAAAAACAAAACGCGTGTCGCAAAGGATACGTGCGTTCTAACGCCATTTCCTTTTAAGGTTTTTATTTTTATTGTTATTTTTTCCACCTCCGCGGATTAATAACGGACCCCGCAGTGACACTGAGGAAAGCGGGATGCTCAGGTGTCGGCGCCGGGAAACAAACTTTCTGGCTAAGTGTTAAACACGCGCGAGACGGTGAAAGAGCGCGTGGAGTCACTGGACTCGGACCTGACAGAGACTTCCGGTGAATCTGACAGGAATCTTGGCGGGAAAAAAAAAAGAAAAAAAAAAGCGCGAAAGACCCAAGTTTCAGTCAGAGCTGAATGAAGTTTTATCATTCTGTCAAGATGGCTGGTTTCACCAAATCTGCATCTCTATGACTTAAAAAAAAAACAACAAAAAACTTAAAAGCCTTAAAATGTTATACATTTTTAAAAGTAGAATTTGACTGGGATTTGTAGTGAATTCATATTTTATGCTGTTACAGAACTGGAAAGAAGTCCAAGCCTGCTCGGATATCAGTGAAGAAGTTAAACGGATGCCATGTAGACGACAGGACCGGTTTAATAATTCCTCTTCCTGGTAAGAATGAAGAGTATATTTGACCGTTTGGTTTTGAACGTGTGTTAGACGAGAGTACCGGATTAAACGTGTTCTTCGAGCGGACGTATGGAAAACGCCACGCTTCTGGGATTGACTTCGGGATGACACGTGAAAACCCCAAGAGACCCGAGGGCACGTGCGAGATCCTAAGTTAAATCCGTTCTGAAAAACGCGACCCAGATCTTCAGTCTCGGGAACGGGAGTTCCGTCCGGATACTAGCGCCGTTAAAAAAAAAAATAATTAAAAAAAAAAAGGTCCCCACTTTTTCCTTCAAGGAATAACAATCCGTGTGCACAATATCGGTCTGACTGACTCCATGAAGAAAATGCTCCATCTTGCTCTAAATGACGCTTGGATCTTCTCAACTGAAGCTGAAGGTTGGTTAACGTCACGTGCGCTCGAACAGGTGCGCTGCCGCCCAACTTTCTCCTCGCGTTCAAAGAATTTCACACACCGTTTCATGCAATTTCCATCGCCTTTGTTACCGCGTCACTTCTCAGCTGCAAACAGGATATGGCGCCTTGCAGGTTTATTTTACGCATGAGCTGAAATTTTGTTGCTTTATCCTCTTCATAATTTCCATAAAAGCACATTCATCTAATGCTACTCAAGAGGAAAGTAAATCAGGTGTCAAAGTTAATCAGAATAAAGTTACAGCCTCCATACAGCATTCCCGGTGTTGAATTTAACGACTACAGAGCTTCATTCTATTGCTGTAAGATTTATTTCAGTACTAGAGGTAATAATAATTCAGCACAGGGTATTTTTCATGTGTCTAAGTGCGTAAACGTTATGCAGAGAATTATTAAAGTAAATTTACCTCAGGACTCAGAGTAGTGCATACAGATCATTTTACCAGCTGATTTTATATCAGTTGTTCATGTTATTTTCCCCAGTAAAATTAGCCTTTCTTGGTTTAAGGCTAAGCTGCGTGTGTATGCGTCTGCTCAGAGCGACCCGTACGTTGGCGCTATGCTCTAGCGCCAATATGAGAGTCTTTGTGGCGCGTTGAGCTTCTCCGTGCCAGTCCACATGCAGGCCAAGAAGCGCTACGTGCTAGCATTGGCGGCAGCTTGCGCCATGCTGCTCGCCTACATCTGCACTCTACACACCACCGAGCTCCAGACGCACGGTGACGAGCCGCATTTTCACGCCCTTCTTCAGCATGCTGAGCAGCCATACCTGTTTCTGGAGGAAGTGGAACCAGAAGAGTACGGACCGCTGGTGCTGCTGCGCCGCGAGATCCAGAACAACATGTACAAGAGCCGCCGCTGTCGCATGGACACATGCTTTGACTTCGGTCGGTGTCAGGGTGCCTTCCGTGTCTACGTGTACCCGCCAGGCACAAGCGCGGTCACGGGAATTTCCGAGAATTACCGGAAAGTTCTGGCGGCCATCGAGGACTCACGGTTCTACACGAGCGATCCAAGTGAGGCGTGCCTTTTCGTGCTCAGCGTGGACACGCTGGACCGGGACAGGCTTTCACCACAATATGTGCAGGATGTTAGAACTCAGATCCAGAACCTTCCACTGTGGAATGATGGCAGGAACCACCTGATCTTTAACCTGTACTCTGGGACGTGGCCCGACTATGCTGAGGATTTGGGTTTTGATGTAGGCCAGGCCATGTTGGCCAAGGCCAGCGTCGACGTGCAGAACTTCAGGCCCAATTTTGACGTGTCCATACCTCTTTTTTCCAAAGACCACCCCCAGAAAGGTGGGGAGAAAGGTTATTTGACATCCAACAATGTCCCGCCTGCACGGAAATACCTTCTAGTGTTCAAAGGGAAGAGGTATCTTACAGGAATTGGTTCAGAAACCAGGAACGCTTTGTATCACATACATAACAGGGAAGATATGATTTTGCTGACCACCTGCAAGCACGGGAAAGACTGGGAGAAGCACAAAGACGCCAGGTGTGACCAGGACAATGAAGAATACTCAAAGTAAGTCCACTACTTTTGTCACCTTGCTACTGGTCCAAGCCTGTTTGCCACGGTTGATCACGTTTCGTTCACTGACTGTCGCACGACATGACGAATACACGTTTGCAGTGCCACAGTTGTGACGCATCTGTTTGGTAAAATGAAACGATTCCTGAGAAAAGAATGGCATGTCACTTGACTGTCATGGAAACGAGACCTCGGATTGTAACGAGTGTTGCGTCACAGAGTTAGCTAAAATGACGAGAGACAGGGAACCCCATTAAAAAGCTATAAAATTATTTCAAGACAAAGCATGAAAGCATTTTAGCAGAAATGGATGCTGAGATTTACGATATGTGGCGGTAACAAGGAGGGGCCTCAATGTAGGCAACATATGTTCCACTTGTTCACACAACTCTGCCTTTTTCCTGGCTCAAATGCTTTGTCTTGGTGTTGGTGTTTTCTCTCCTCGGATAACTTTGAAAAAGCTTCGGCCGTTAGCCGAACATTGTGTGTCAGCATCAAAGCTGAATTGAGACGCATTGCTTTTGTTGCGCCTTACAAAACACATTCTCTCACGCATACACAGACACCGAACGACGAGTATTATAATCTCAGTAATCCGTTGCGGATGAGCGGAATAGTGTGTTTGCTTTAGTGCCCCATGGGAAGAGTTGGCCTTCATTGTCCTGGGCTCTTTACATTACATGTGTGTGACAGGCTTTTCTCACTAATGCTTTGTTACAGAGTGTGTATTTCAGCACAGGGACTTCTGTCACATCGTTGGGAAAAGCCCTTTCCCACCCAGAGAGGGTGCACCACACGAGACTGGGACCAATATTTCTCAGTCCTCCTGCGCTGAAGGAGTTGCATTCAAATGTTGGTAATCAAAGCCCTTTATGAAAGAATGAGATGTTAACCAGGAGGCACCATCCACATCATTTCATGCTCATTTCTTGCTAATCTTGCACTCAAACAAGACTACATCATATATATATATATATATATATATATATATATATATATATATATATATATATATATATATATATATATATATATATATATTTTTTCTCTCTCAACAGTTCTTTTAGATGGTCAAGATTTCTAAAGGAGTTCTACCTAAAACCCTTTGCAACCACCAAAAAAGAAAAGAAAAATGTAATCCCTCAGAGGGAAAAGCTGGAGCATATACTAATACTGTCATTAAGCGAGAACAACAACAGACCACTGTTGATCAATTCCCAAAGGAGTGATAGTGGCAGGAAAATAGTTGCTGCTGGTTCGGGATCCATCTTGAGGTAAATAGTAAATAGCGATAGTAACGTAACATGTGTGTTAGGAGCTCTCATGTATTACTATTTTCAAGAAATATATGACGTGTGACTGGGTAAAGAGGGGATTAATCAGAGAATCTGCCAGAGTTAAGTCAGAAGACTCAGACTCAGAGACTGAATACAGCGATTAATCGGCCACGGTTGACTCAGAAGGAACTGGAAAGATCTACAGCTCCAGTGGGAGAAGCTGTTCATAGGACAACCAGAGCGTGGGCACTTTACAAAGTTGGGCTTTCTGGAAGATTGGAGAGCCAAAAGACATGTTAGGGACCTGGCAAGGACTGAATGTGGGGAAAAAAGTATTCTAGTCTCACAGATTGCTTGGCAAAAGTTTGGAAGTAACAGAAAACCGTCCCTGCAGTGAAGCATGGTGGTGGGAACATCATGTTGAGTGTTACCCTTGGCCTGCCTACCCATTTCCCTCTAATGCCCTTTTTACCTGGTGACTGTCTTTTAGTGGATGACGTCCTCTAGGCAGAGTTTCGATCGTGCCATATTCTTGCATAAGTCGATACTATGCAAAGCACTGTATAATAAAACCCACAAATTATATGTAACAAAAAAAAGTTATGAAAGGTGTGCTGTGATTAACCGAAGCAGTGGAAGCAATCGTGGGTAACCCGTAGACGACGAGGCTAATGCAGTCAGCATCAGGTGATCATTTCAATGAACACAAGAGTTTTCTTACTCCGTTCCCTGGCCAATAAAGTACATAAATAACCCTCATTTTGTTTTAGAGGGCTATAAGCGTGCTCTAATAGGGGAATACTCATCTGTAGTTTAAGTGGAGTAATATATGATCCGCTAGCCTGCAAATTAAAGCCCGAGGTCTTGGCCAGCACACACTTACAGTTTAAATAAATTGGAAAGGATTTCAAAGTGGCGGTGCGGTCAATAATTGGCGCTCTGTTAAATTAAGTAGGAGCTCAGAGCCAGAGGAAGAGAGCATTCCTTAAACACACACACACACACACACACACACACACACACACACACTCAGTCACTCACACACTTCCCGCTGTGCCGGGGTGGATTAAAAATGAGCCTCGCATAATTCTGCTACGACAGCCCAGGCTGGGCACAGCACACACGCTCTCTCATAGTCGATGCTTGATTTCATTATTGAGCGACTCCGAGTCAATGAGAGGCCCGATTCAGAATGCTGTCAGATGTCTTTGTCAGTTTCCTGTTCATTTGCGCCTGCAGGAGAAGGAAGGAGAGACGGATGGAGGGATGAAGGCAGGAGACAGAAAAGGGAACCCTGCTGATAAGATGTATCGGCTGACTCTAAATTAGAGACGTTCACGACCTGCAGTTTCATCACAGAGAGAGAGAGAGAGAGAGAGAGAGAGGGAGAGAGGGACATGCAGAGAAAGAGAGACGAAGTGATGGAGAGGGATGTTTTAATAGAGGTACGGTATGAGAAAACGCAAGATGGTGAGAAAGTGCTTTAATTAGTGTGTGATTAATGGATTGTGTGTTTCTTCTCTCCTGGATCAATTCATCTATACATAGAACACCTAAACGCTCATAAATCTGTTTATATTAAGCATTTTTCATGAACGTATAAAACAGAAGAATTTCTCGCAGACGTTTTTAGGTAACAGACTAAATATTAAATGAAGAATATTTATTCTGGAAAAGTTCCATTTATTTGGGAATTATTTAAGAAAAACACACTTAAGTTCTCGCAAAGCTTCCAGGTATTTAAGGAATAAAACCCTCTGTGTCATGCTGTTATAGGAAAATACTTAACAATGGGGTGGTGCGATGATGCAGAGTTACTGTTACTGCCCGGAAGTTGATTATATTCCTATAATCTATCCATATCAAGTCTTTTATTCCTTTTACACCACAGCGCTTTTCCCTGAAGACTTTCCCACGGTGGAAGACCTCCTGAATGTTACAAACCACAGACGCTGGAGGCGCCTTCAAACAAAAAAAAAGGTCCTTACAGAGAATAAGTCAGAGCTAGCTTTCAAATGTCTAGCAATACGAGACCATTTTGAGACACTGGTAGAGAAGAAATGCTAACTGACATCTTAAGCCCTATTCGGAATGGATTAGTTTATCATCAGGGCATCTGTAATACATTTTTTTTTTTCTCCAGACATCTACTCGGTGATGAAAATCTCACATCTGGACAGCAATAAATCTATGAACACAGGAGGCGTGAGTTTCCACAACAAGAAGAGACTCTTATTACAGTTTAAAGCAAACCAAAGTCCCAGCAACAATTTGAAAATTCGATGAAACAATAATCACAAAGGATACAAGAAGCATCCATTTTTTGTTTTCGTGATTCGGGAAGCGCTCACACACACACACACACACACACACACACACACACACACACACGTATCCAGACGGGACTAAAACAATAGAAAATACTAGATAATTCGGCATGTGTAGTGTTCTCAGAAGAGGATACAAGACATGGCTGATCCGGATAGAAATAAAGGTACACAGGAAGTTACCCCAGTACCCCATGTAAATTTAATCCCATCCAAATACGGCTTTACAGTAGATTTTCCATTGGGATTCTTTTGTCATGCAGATCTGGCAACCCTGGTCATAACGCATACCATCAGGAACACGTACATCAATTTTTCTTACACCTAACAAAGAAATTTAACAAATCAGACAGGACTTTTTCCACAATAGAGTCAGTACAGTTGACTAAATTCCAGTACAATTTTATACCAAGTACCTTAAACTGTACACTTCATTTAAACACAGTGGTAAACAAAATGTCATTTTATAAACTGAATTTATTAACACGTTTTGAACCTCTTAGGTTCCTAGCGGTTTGACGGTTTACGGTTTACACCATGTCATGTCGGATTTGAAACCTCATGTATATAAAGTAACTCTAACCTGGAGTGTGTATTGAAATCCCTCCATGGCAGTATACACGCTGTCTTTCCTAGCTTTTCGGAGAAAAAGGCAGGTGGAGAATGGTTGGAAATGGAGCAACAGTTGAGCAGCAGAGAGAGACGTGAGGGATGGTGTGACAGGATGAGATTGGAACAGGCCCACCTGCTGTGATGTGTTCAGTAACAGTGTAATGTGTCAGTGGGAGTCACACTTTAAACCTCTGTAATGAGGAGCCATGAAGAGAACCACCACCTTCACTCTGCCACAGAGTGTTTACTGGCCTGGAAATAATGGTCTTCAGTTGAATTTGTATCTGCCATAAGAGATATATTCCATCAAATTGGGTATATATTTACAGCTAGAGCATACGTTATGGGATATAGCACAGTTTCCAATACGTTTCAACACGTCAAATAGTCATTCAGCATTCTCCTCAGGAAGACGCTGCCTGGGGTTTGTTTGTCTTTATTTTCTTTTCTTTTTTTTAACGCCGAGATGAAGCCTGTCCCATTTGGAAGGTATCAGCAGACAGCTGTCGTCTAAGGTTCCTTATTTTGGGAGAATTTGTAGGCAGCGTTTCTAGGCTAAAACAATCACAAAAGTCTGTTCACTAGACAACAGTTGAAAAGGTTTAATAAACAGGGAACAGAACTGTCAGTCTGACAAAGGAATGATTTATTTTTTTAAGCAATGTAATCTTAATATATTATTATACCGCAGATCCGATTGGTCACAAGGTCTTGATTAATTTTCTCAGGAAAATAATCACATAATCTAAGACTGACAATATACAAAATTAAAATATAGGTATAATTGTTGATCTGGTCAATTTTCCTGTGAGGTGATGTTTATTTCAACATTTTTGGAAGGAGTCTCCAGTACCAGTCTCTTAATAACTGTCAGTAAGGACAGAGAGTTTTGTTTTGTTTTTTTGTCTTCAAGAAACAGAATAAAAGAGAGGCTGGTTAGGGAATGACTATTTATAGCTGCTGTAACTTAAGTGATAAAAGGAATTCACTGGTTTTGTGTACCTTCCACAACTTAAAATGTAACTATAAATGGATAAAAAGTACACCGCCATTCTTTAATGAAAACAAGAACTCATGGGAAAATTGGTGTGGTGTAAGAGTAATAAACCATTTAAGAACGTGGTGTTATAGTAAAATTATCGACTTCAGGGTTTTAACGTTAACTCTGCTTCATCACACCGCTCGGTCATTGATTATTAACTAACAGAAATTTTGTATTGCTTACATACTGTGATAATATAGTGAAGCGCAGTCAGCTAACCTCAGTGTATTCAGTGGAGCTAACCCGGACTTGCCCTTAACCCTGAGGTCATACGCTCTATACTTGGATTGGATTCTGCCCCATTTGGATAAAAGCTCTTCTTAAATCACTCAGACACTTCATTATCATTTCGTCTCCTGGCTTCCTGAGCTACAGCCAGTATCTGAAAGTTGTACTCCATGCTCCTTAAAGCCGAAGAAGTTAAAGGAGTTAGGGTTGTGACGATGTATCAAAAAATACATGACATTTATTTATGGTATTTGGTAGACACCCTTAACCAGAGCAACTTCCATTCATCCATCTGAGTAGTTGAGGGTTAAGGGACTTGCTCAAGGGCCCAACGATGGCAGCTTGGTGGTGCTGGGAATTGAACTCATGACTTTCTGAGCAGTAGACCAACACCTTAACCACTGAGCTAACACTGCCTGTTAAAATAATTCAGCAGCTCCCGACTACATGCCAGCTCCTAATGTCCTTAAACCTGACATGGTGGAAAGACGTCGTTTAGTTAGGCGACCGGTTGTCGACGATTACATCATTAATCCAGATTTATTCTTTTTTTTTTATTTTTGGTAAATCACAAGCAGAGAAAAAATATTTTATATATTTTTTTTTTTTTTTGTCTGAAATGTAATTTAAAAAAAAAAAAAAAAAACTAAACCTTGTGTGCTGTAATGACTATTAAATTCAGTCATGCCAATCATAATGGCACTTTTATTTTCACCAAACTGCATACTTGTGTGTGTGTAGGTGTGTGTGTGTGTGTGTGTGTGTGTGTGTGTAGGTGTGTAGAGCTGAGTTCTGCACTAATAACTCGCCTGCTCTTGTATGACCTTACACCACACACACACTCACACAACAGACACATACACACTGTCTCCGTCTCAGTCTGTTTCCTCTTCGTTCCTCTCTGTCAAACTGACACACAGTGACACACACACACACACACACACACACACACACACGCAAACGGCTCAGTATAATGAGCGAATATTATTATTGTTTTATGTAAATGTCTGGAACGACACATTAGACAGTCTGCAGCAGGTGGCCTCCTGGGCTTGATTGACATTTCAGCTGACACATTTCTCTGCAGGAGGGACCGTCCGTGTGTGTGTGTGTGTGTGTGTGTGTGTGTGTGTGGAATTTGGCAGTCTCTTGTAAGCACAATGACACCATGCGTGCATCTGTTCAGCATATATTTATTTCACATGTACATTAGAGACGGGAAGCGGTACATAAATGCTCACAAGAGACAGTAATCAGTCCCTCCTGGGTTTCGCGATTATTATGACCGCAGAAATTGACGCAAAATCAATCAAAACAACATTCGGAAAAACTTGCAATTTATAAAAATTACGCAGTTTTGGGCGAAGACGCGTCATGTGACGTCACAGTGAGACGTTCTGTCAAAGCCCTCTTTTCTGGGCTTAGATTCATCTGGGCTTTGATTCATCTGGGCTTTGATTCATCGATTCACATGTCATGATGGACAAATCATATTCCTCATTTTAGTAATGAGGAGAAAGAACAGAAAAGAGCACAATATTTAAGAGAAGGTGGTTTGGGGTCATATTGCATACTCTCTGGATCTGAGTCGCACCAAAAGTAATAACTCGAGGTGAGTCAATCATGAATTCTTTCTTGTTTCCTTCTTTCTTTTTCTTTAGCAGGAAATGCAATATACAAACACTGTTGGTCAGCTAAGATTGATGACATCCAGAGGAGGAGAGGGGAACGCAGGAAAGATCTGCTTGTGGCGCTATTGATCTCCAATATGAATAAATCATGTGGTCGCCGCTGATATTTCCACCTTGTACTTTGGTTGTGTTGCCACTGGCGATGAATGCAGGATGTGTTCGTTTTCAGCTGGAGATAAGCAGGTTTCAGGTTTATGCTGTCGGCTCATAGGAAACAAGTCTTGCAGAGTTAGCATCTGTAAAAGGACACATTTTATTTGTTCCAGGCACTGTATGTTACAACAGGGAGCACTGGGGAGAAAAGTCAGCTCGTTTTTTATTCCTTTTTATTCCTGTTTTGGAGTTGTTTAACCGTTAGAAATTCAAGAGTTTAAACACTTATTAATATTAAAAAATGACTAGTTTATCAAATAGCAACCTGAGGTGAACCTAGCTTATGCTAACGCCATCCTTCAATAACTCCTGCAGTCCATTCCGAAGTGACCTGAAGCAGGGACACGCCCATGGCAGCCAAGTTTAGGGTCGTGCCAGATAAAAGTCTTTACTTCAAAAGGCCCTTGAAAATGGCCGAATCCAAAGGGAACAAGCGACAGCCAGTTTGTTCCTGAGATTCTTTGAACTTGACACAGCAGTAGATGGGCTTACCTGTAAATGTGGGTTTTAGCTAAAAAAAGTTGGTAGGGTTACACTTAACCTATAAATGTAGGTAGGATTATTCTTACCTGTAAATGTGGGCGGGGTTATCTATAAACGTGGGCAGGCTTACGCTTATCTATACATGTAGGCAGGATTATTATTACCTGTAAATTTTGGGCAGGATTATATGTAAATGTAGGCCATCTTATTCTTACCTGTAAACGTGGGCGGGGTTATCTAAAAATGTAAGCATGATTATTCTTGATTTTTAGGATATTAAAGAAATCATTTTTTTTTAAAAAGGTCCAACATTTTTGCTCGCTGTTTATTAACAAATTTCGTAGAAACACTGCATTTTCAAGAATGAAGAGTCCCGTTGTCATCTCTTTCCCTCCCTGCCCCTTTAAAACTGTCTGTGTCTTTAATGATTATGGATCCAGAGCGTGCGGTACCCAGTTAAAGCACACAGATGTGTTCTTGTAATTCTCACACAGGTGTTGTGTGCAGAATGAAGTGAAGCCGTGACTGGCTCGCGTTAGGGCAAATCTTTGCAAATCAGCAGCTGACATGCAACTGGGGCGAGCTACGGTTATGGAAATTACTGAAATGTTGCTAAAATATTGCAAACTGGCTCAAACAAACTGGGAAGAAGAAGAAGAAGAAGAAAAAGTGTGCAGTGCTGGACAAACAAAGCCAAGGCTATAGTGTATATGGAGGCAAGTGTTGGTTCTTATGCATTCTTTCTCTCATTGTAGGCAATATATGTGCTACAGGGAAACAGGGTCTGACTTTGGATGCTTTGTTGTGCATGAAATAGATGTAAAGTGTGTGAGTGTGTGTTAGCACTGTGCCTACGTACCGTTAAGCAAACAAGGTCACAGCTTTGATTTGCGACTGCATCTGGCAGGTCAGTCATTTTTACGGCCGTGTTTATGAAAGGTGACATCAGCGTGAATAACCCTTCCATTCTGTTCACACTGTCATTTAATATCCATCCACCTGTCCAACTCTGCTCTCTCTCTCTCTCTCTTTCTCTCTCACACACACACACACACACATACACGCGCGCCTATTATCATGTTTTATGATGATTTATACCACAGCACTGTTGAATTCTCAAACCTGATCCTGATTGGTCAGAAGGTGATGATTCATTTTCCATTAAAGCAGCTCTGACAGTAGAGCAGCTCCAAATCACAGGTTTGTATTAACGCGCTCGTTCCTATAGCAACGCCTCGTTAACGAGGACTTTTACGGCGGACACACAATCTGTAAACAAAATGAAACAATGTGTTGCTATCGAAAACGATTAAAAACACACGTAATTATCGATATGGTGAAGTTTTCTGTAAGGAGGAAGGAGTCTCCAGTGTCAGACTTCACACACACACACACACGGAAAAAAAAACACAATCTTTTTGAGAAAAAAAAGATAGGGTGGAGTTAGGGGCTGAAGCTTTATCTTTCCTCAAAATTTTGGACAAGATTAGTGCGTATGTCTTCTATTTATTAGGGATGCGTGATGAGGAGTTGCGAGTGCTCGGACACCGGATTTCCAACAGACGCTCGTTTACGGTAATAAATTCACGAGGTAACAAATTAGAGTCTGTTTTTAAATTCACAATAGCAGTGTCAGAGCGGAGATCAGGTGTGCGTAGGTGTGTGTGTGTGGGTGTGTGTTGTTTCAAAGAAAAAAATAAACCCCCGCGAGCAGAAAGCCCTTTGGAGCCACGAGCTCCTTATTCATTACCTCGCAAGACATTATACAGATCCATAACCATGGCCAAATTAATTGTTTCCACTAACCCTAATTATGAAAAAGCATCCAGAAGAAGCGTGGTAAGCATTTGGAAGCGTCGCTACTTTTCAGTTTGATAAATCTCCAGCTGCGTAGGCTGTCTGCTTTCAGGAGCCGGGCATTCATTTGAACAAAAACTTGATTTACTGCAACATCAATACCGACTTTCCCAGAATCTTCTGGCTGAAAACGTGAAGCGGCCGGCGTGAGCTCTACATTCATTACATTGCAGCTGATATTCACCATGACTCGCCATCGATCAGCCAGACTTCGTTTTTTTTTTTCCCTTTGCTTTAATTTAATTTGACCTTCACGAGACCTGTCAGCAGGTAATCCTGCGCTCTTACCAATGCGCAGTGATATCACTCATGTATCTACTCAACCTTGAGAGCGGTTTATACACACGGTTTTCTTCGAGAGTCAATTGACACTTTTGGCTTTGCTTCTTTAGTAAATAAAACGTTGTCGTGGTTTGTAGCCGTATGTTGTTTTGTAGCTGTTGTAACGCGAGTGATCTTGTTTCACGGTGAGAGTGAGTAACTCCGCTTCGTCACACCACACTGCGCTTGCTTATTTTCCCGTTACAGAATTTTAATAGTTGCGTATAATATATAAGGTTTACCTGTAGATTTCTAAAACCCAACCCCCACACACACGTAACGGAGTGTGTTAGCAGGCTGGAGGGTTGTTACAGGTCCACGGTTAGACACGGCGTCACGGTGATCGGATTGTTACCTTTGGCGTTTGTGAGCATTGTGTGTACAGAGCTTCGCATCCTTCAGGGGTTTCCACTAGGCACACCAGTTTCCTCCCACAGTCAAAGACATGCGATGTAGGCTGAATGGCATCTCTAAATTATCCGTAGTGTGTGAATGTATGCGATCGTGCCCAGTGATGGGTTGGCACCCCGTCCCGCCTCGTACCCCAATTCCCCTGGGATTAGACTCCAGGCTCCTCGTGACCCGGTGTAGGATAAGCGGTATGGATAATGGATGGATGGATGGATGGATGGCTCTCCTGTCTGAATTGACATGTTGGTAAAGATTGTGTTACATCCTGTATGAAAAGTGGGTTTTTATTGCTATGTAGTCACTTTTTTCAAACGCGGAACAATATAAACATAGACAACGTTGAAAATATGCATCAAAGAAGCAACAGGGATTTAACTCGTTGAATTCCTAGCACAGACACAGCTACGTACATGTTATGGTCATGTGACACATTAACGATCAAGCTACACTTGCAGCTTGTTGTGAATATCAGTGAGACGAGAACGTATACGCCATGAAAACACACCCATTTCTGGGATGTTACTACGGACGTCGTCCGGCAATGTTCTTTTATATATATATATATATATATATATATATATATATACACACAAGCCTACGAGGATGTGCAAAGAGACTTTTGTATAAAGATTTCGTCATTGATATTTCCTTGTGTGTTTATAAAATGCTGGATTACTGTGAATCCGTGAGATTTTTAGACGAGGCTATCGTCCCGTGAACATTCCAAACCCTAACACCCCTGATACGCTGCGGTGTCCGAGGGAGCGACCCGCTGTCGTGAGACGAGTTTGAAAACGTACGAGGTGAAATCAGAATCAGCGCTGGAGGTGGAAGCTCGTTGGCCTCTAAGCTCTCAGCAATGAATCACTCTGTAAGGTGTGTGCGAGTGCACAGATCGTGCTCGGGCTGTATTTACGAGCCAATCAGAAACCGCTACGCTATGGCCTTGGCTCTATAATACGACCCTGAGGTACTCCGTACGTTTCTTCATCACGTGTGAATTCTCTTCATTTTGATTGTACTAAGAAAACATCGAGATGTCTTCACTTGTGTTTGTCCATTGTGTAAAAAAAAGAAAAAAAGGAGAAGAAAGAACAGGAACCAGGGTGAGGGGGGAAAAAAAAAATAAAAACAAAAGGGATTGATTTATCCGACGGTGCCGCCTCAGAGCGCGACCCTCTCCGGGACCTGAATATGGATTCAATAATACAGTGATGGAGTGCGAGAGCGATGGAGTGATTGAGTGATAGCTGGAGGGAGGTAGAGAGGGATGGATGGATGAAGGTCATTTGATATGGGCTGTTATTATTGAGTGAGCTGTGCACTCTGGCATGCTGGGGCTCTCGCCGCTCCCGTGGCTCACATGTGTACGTTAGCTCAAAAGTCAAGTGTGAGTTTTAGATACGAGAAAGACTTTAGCTCACTACTGAGCACGTCCATCTCTTTATTAAAACACAGATACAAAGTGGACGTCCTGGAAAAAGGTACATTTGCTGATGCTTTTATCCCAAGTGACTTTTGAGAAAGCAGGGAAGGATCTCGTTGAAGTACCAAACGGAGGTAGTTTTAGCGGTTATACCTATAACCACTGAGCCACGGCTAGTTTTCGTGTCACGAAAAACATCTCGAGAACGTGGACACGATGTCCTAGCACATCCAGACGTCTTTTATTCCTCTTATACCATTTGCTAATCTGTTTGATTGCCAACTCAACCAAGGAATTTATCAGTGGGGAAAAGTGGAAGGTTCTAGACTGGCCAAGTCTTAACCAGACCTTAAACCTTAAGTGAGCAGCGTTTCACCTCCTGAAGAAGAGACTGAAGGGACTTTTTGATGCAAAAGGATATGTTCCGATACTTTTGCTCGCCTAAAATTGGGTGGTCTGAAAAAGCCTGCCTTTTTGGATTCAAGCCCAGTTTTCACACCTGCCGCTGCTCCTGAAGAGGCGGAGTCTGCACAAGAGGAGGAAGTTACCTGGTCTTGTTTTAAAGTGTGTGCCCGAGAAAAACCCCGAAAAACAAATGAACGACGCGCAATTCTACGGTTTAGATTTGAATTTTTACGTGTAAACATTTGACATTCAATCTGTTCTCCACTATTACATCGTCAATCATGTTTTTTTTATCTATTACTTATTGTAAATCGTGATCGAGTAGACATCAATATCGCACATCACGTTCTTATTTCTCATTCTTTCATAATACACTGGAGTAAAATTCCTGCCTGCATTTTTAGGTCATTATGCCCTTAAAGAATCTGATGACACAGTGGATTGTTAGATAATTGTGTGTGTGTGTGTGTGTGTGTGTGTGTGTGTGTGTGTGTTGTAACAGATGGCGGGCAGTGTGTTTACAGGCACTCCAAATAACAGCACTGAAAACAAGGCCCAGCTGGAGGAGTACGTGCAACTAGACAATCATAGAACAAAGTCACCACGTCTGTCACACACACACACACACACACACACACACACACACACACACACACACACACAGAAACTTTGCCACGAACACGGACTGAAAATCATATTGTGATTATCGTGAAGCCGTAACGTTCTTGGTTAAAGATCGGCCTGCGTCGATTCGATTAAAGTTCATTTCTCTATATCTGATCGTGTGAATGGCGTCTGATCGCGGTACACATGAACCATAAAACATTCGCGTGAATTATTACATGACGAAAAAAATGTAAATATACTATTAGAGAAGCCTAGTGTTATTGTTGTTGCTCTGTAAGCCTGTTTTGAATTCACGAATGCACATACGACGCTTCCATCACCGCATGTTGTTGCCGTACGGCAACAATGACATTTTACCGTTTAACAGGATACTCAATATATTTAAACTTGTATACGTGACTAAATATAAATATTAACGCGTCTCAGATCGCATTTCATTTTTCCCTTTGAGCATAAATATTGAGAAATGAATCGGAACCCTGTGATGATGTCACCCTTCACCATGCTATGTGATTGCAGAAAAGGCGTGTACCGGTACGTCCGTGGCATTTTTCCGTTTTGTTTTTTTTTTTTTGCCGTGCACTTGATGTTTTTCGTTTTACGCACCGTCCGTCGTAAACTCTAGAGAGCGCCGTGTGTGAAAATCCCAGGATTCCAGGCAGAACTACTTTAAAAAAAAAAAAAAAAAAAAACTGGCAGCAAGAACACCATGTGACAGTCAAAGTCACTGCTAATGGATTCATATACAGCGCTGCATCATGCCTCCAGCTACTACACACTCTCCCTCTGGCCGTGTGTGTGCGCGCTTGGTCTACCTTTGACTGCGATAGTGATTCCCTATCATCTGTCTTTATCCCTCACACACACACACACACACGCCTCACCTTTAACGGATAATCACCCGTGCCCATGTACTCAAATGCTCATTCACTATTTATATCACCATTATACCTCTGTGCTGTTGAATTCTGCAATCTGATTGGTCAGAAGGTATCGAAGCATTCTGAGATTTATTCATTTGCCACACACACACACACACACACACACACACACACACACACAAAGAGTGTAGAGGTAATTCGGCTCAATGATTACATCCTTCCTTTAAGTATAAATGCTTGGCATGCTTGAGTCTGTAAGTGTGTGTGTGTGTGTGTGTGTGTGTGTGTGTGTGAATAAAGAACAGATTAAAAAGAACTTCTCCTGCTTTCTTTCTCTCCTTTCTTTCTATCTCTGTACACAAGTAGGCGATTTCACCACAAAGACATTGTTCGTATTTTTCGGGCGAAGGTATCCGAAATGTTCTCCATCTGTCCTGATTTATCCTTATGAAAAGCAGAAACTCACTGAAAAACCTCTCTCACACACACACACACACACACACACACACACACGACCAGCATCTCGCTGTGAAACAGCTTCACTTGAAGAAGTTTATGTTGTGCGTCATCTAATATCTCACACACACACCAGACACCCGACTGAGGTGCCAACCTGCATGTTCCTAATTAGTCTGTTTCTACTGAGCGTGTGTGTGTGTGTGTGTGTGATACTGGAAACAATTGATTTACGGCTACGCTACAGTAATTGAAATTTAAAAAAAAAAAGAAAAAAGTCCAACTTATGAGTGTTTTATCACTTTGTTGCTGAATTACTATAACAAATCGCACACACCATAAAATTCAACCACATGCCATGAAATAGTCTCAATACATCAGATTATAATGAACATGTGGCGTGTGTGCGTGCGTGTGTGTGTGTGTGTGTGTGAGAGAGAGAGAGAGAGAGAGACACACGAGCATTGTTCACTTGCTCGGAATCTTTTTCCCGTGTGTGTGAGTTCTTGTCTTGTGCATCATGCAGTAATGTTGTTTGCACCTTTTACACTAATATAACCATGAGAAATCACCGAGGAGTGTAACCAAGCCCCCCCCCCCCACACACACACACACGTACGCAAGCCCGCCGCGCGTCCTTTCATATTTCGGTTGCGGTGCAGGCTGTTCCGCAGTTTTTCACTGCATGCATCTTCCTTTTGCTTGAAAACCAAATCAGTCACAGCATGGAAGAAGGAAGCGTCGGGTTTTCATTAACACTCCTTCCTCGGCAGGAACAAACTGTTCAAGTGATTTTTTCAGGTGGAAAAACAGCAATGCCGTGAAACATAATTAATAGCTTGCCTTTGTATCATGGAGGTTTTTTTTTCACCCCCTCTGACATGACTTAACGTATAGCTATACGCTGTATAAACTGCACACACGCGTTTACGTCACGTCAGCACGTCTAGGGAGTACAGTCACAGGGTGGGTGGGAACCGGTACCTGATCAAAGCGTGGAGAAAATTCTGGAAACTTCTCCATCTGTATGCAAAAATATATAACAAGTACTACACATTGTGTAAAAGTCACCATTTGTGCTTGCGTGTGTGTGTGTGTGTGTGATTGTGTAAGACGGATAATCGATTCATTTTTCCCCCCCTTCTCACTCCATTCATATACAATCCAACAAAATAATTCTCACT
>NC_030417.2:2686621-2714121 GCF_001660625.3 Ictalurus punctatus
AGTTTTAGTAAGCCGTGTGTGTATGTGAGTGTGTGTGCGTGTGTGTGTGCGTGTGTGGTGCATTACCTCGTCGGTATTAATGTGCGTTTAAGTGCTCCGGATGGCCCAGGTGATGAAGTCTGGCCGTTTCACATTCGTCACAAAAAGTAAATTGCTGTCACAGAGGGCATTGCTACGTATCGATCCCGAGTGTGTACGTGTGTAAGTGTGTGTGTGTTTACCAGTCTGTGTATTGATTGTTGTGGTTAGGTTCTGAGTGAGGTAGATTGAAGGAACGAGTGAAAAGGGCAGCAGAGAGAGAGGAAGAAGGAATGAGGATGTAAAGAGGGATCGGAGATGAAATGGAAGAGGTGTGAAAAATACGAGACTCCGATACGGAGTGGCGTTGTTTCGGAATGTTTTCGGAATGGGGAAAACGGGAAAGAATCAGCCTTTAAAGCTGCTATAAGCAATATTAACAACCTTTCCCACCACTAGTCCATTTAACCACACGTTCTTGTCTAAACCTCCAACATGTACATTTGTAAGAAATGGCCTGGATAGGATACTCAGCTTCATGCCGAGATGTTCTCCGATTGGTTAATCCGGCTAGACTGTACTAAAAGTCGCTGATTAGTCCAGCCCAGAAACCCTGACCCTAAAGCACGTATATATATATAGTCTCATAACATGTATTATTGACATTACTATCAGGATGCATAGTAACATTCTCTTTAAAAAAAAAAATAAATAAATAAAAACACCTTTAAAGAAAATTCAAATTTGCAACTTTATCTTCAAGGAGTTATATTTCATTGTTTTATTCAGATTTGATTTAGGCAATCTTTGATTGGATGTATAAATATGAATGAAGGTGTAATAAAAGCCAAGAGTGCTACCATAACTCCAGACACACACTTATTCATAATTTGGCTAGTAATTAAATTGAATTAATTGAAAACCAGGTCTGATTTGATCGATGTGGGTATTAAAGGTTATTAAATGTTTTTTCTTTCCTGTATTGGATAATAAACAGCATGACTTGATGGTTTTACAGCCTACCCTTTCGCTTGCCTTAAGAAATCCAGTTTCAATGGATGCGCAAATCGGAAACACGCCCTAACCCTAAACAAACCTGCGCCTTTTTCTGTTAAAGCTTGGTTTGCCCAGCCTGAATTTGCATATTGAAACATGATTGGCTCTTGTATTTTATGATGTCGCATGGTGATAACATTCTAACTCCAAATTGATTTCTATTATTTCTCTGAGGATTAAACCAGTGAGGATCTTCCTACGTTTACACCATAACGCTGACTTTAAAATCACGGAAGGCAACTTTCCAGGGTTAGCAAATGTAACATTTTATTCATTATTTATATTAATTTGACTTTTAAAATGTATGTTAGTTTTCACAGCTATGTTAGCTGTCACTACCTCTGTAAAGAAGTTGATAAAATGGTGCTAACTGGTCAGCTAGCTCACGGTACTAATACACACTGCCACTGTGTATACCCACAGGACCCACAGGAAGTCCATGCTACAGTGAGTACACACGCTGTATGTTGTGGATGTACCGAATATACTGGCGACACAGTGCGGTTAGTGTGTATCACAGGGCCGATGCTCGAACGCTCCTGTCGGACTCCGGTTTTAACCTCCATTCGTCTTCCGATGGCAGGCCTGCCAGCTCTGATGGATTGGCTTTCAGTGTTTGTTCACATTTCCTTCTTTAGTTTATCCGCCTGCGTGTGCTCACACTGAGAGAGAGCAACAACCGAATCAATAGTCCGCTCTACAAGCAAGTCTGCATTCATATCAACACACACACACACACACACACACACACGAAGTATACTGTTACATTGATGACATCGATCCAGACGGATTTATGCGTCTGAGAGATGGAACCCTGCTTGCTATTGCGAAAAGAAAAACCTTTACATGCTTACAGCGGTGTAATTATAGAGAGCAGAATTCTGAGGGTTCGTACAAGTTTAAAATGTTTGAGTCGAATTCGGGTCATAATCGTGCTCAAGTTTTATGTTTTGCTTCCAAATGAAGCATTTTATCGCATTTCCTGTCAGTGAGTAAACAATTATGGTATGGTAAACCATGTGTAAGGAATAAAACGTTCCGCGTCGTGTCGGTTACGGGAAAATCATCAAGGAACATCATAGCATGTCCCAAAATTGTTTTAAGTCCTCTTATAGCACAGCAATCTGCCAACAGTTACAACTTTTACTACTTAAATAAAATGACACGTTGCATGTTTTTTATCCGTTAGTATTACATCTAATATTGGGAAATGGCTGTTTACATACGTTCATGTGATTGGTCACTGAACTACAGCCGGTTTTTTTTTCCGCCCCAATATGTTGATTGGCTCAAATCCCCTAAAAAAAACAAAACAAACTTCGCTTGGTCTTTATCCAGATTCTGTTCTGGCAGTTGTTGAACTCTGTGCTGAACCAAAATAAGCTATTTAATAGGGTCTGACGCTACTACCGCTCGTCATCAATGTGATCACGTTGACGATAAATTCCACCCTTCAATGTGCGTATATAAGGTTCGTTCAAATTACACTCATGTTACTGAAGATTTTTTTGCTTCAGTATTCTTGTAAACAAGTCGTTGTCATATCAGAGCAAACCAGTGACTACATTTCCCATCCTGCACAGCGGGTTACAAACATGGCCGCCATGGGCCGCAATTCCCAGAAACACTCACTTTCAATCTAATCACGCACACCTGCATCATATTCACAGCACTCACAACCACAGTATAAAGAGACTGTTTGAACAATAGTCTTTGCGAAGTATTGAGTGTCATCACCATACCGAGCGTTTATACCCTGTTCCTCTGTTTGCTTCATGTTCGTTTATCTCGCTTCTCCTTCCTCGTTCTCGATTCTTGCCTTGCCCGGTTTATGCCCATTTCTTGACCACGCTGTTGTCTCATGATTTGGATTTGTCCGCCTGCCTCTCTCTATTAAAAGCCCATATCTGCACTCGCATCCATCCTAACCTTCATTACGTGGATGACTTGACAGTCGTTGGGAATTTGTAGAGTCAGAATGACATTATTTGGTTTGACAAAAAAAAAACCTTTGGAAGTAAACTCATTCTCAATTTTGAGAGAAAAAAAATGAAAGAAAATGGATGTTTGAAAAGATTTCCCAGAATAGGGCTTGACATAACACTGAAAATCGCACTGAAAGTACTGTTTGGGATGACAGAGGGCAAGGTTTGGAAAAATTAAAAAAAAAAACCATAAAAACAAACTATATTTTTTTATTTTTCAGGTGCATGGCTCTAAGATTGCGCCGTTCGTTGTTCTCTGCTTCTGTCACACCTGTCTTAACTCACACAGGGGCTTGATAATTAGCTGATGAGTTTAATCAGATGTGTTAAAGCTGGGGAAAACACACACACACACACACACACACACACACACGTGGCATCAGATCTAAGCTTGAACATGTTGGAATCGACTAAAAAGACGTGGACGGAGGACGGAATGTTCTTAGAACACGACACGGTACCACGATCCCTCTGGACCGAGCCTGAGTTCTCGAACATGATTGGTTCTGACAGGTCAAGATCAGTCGTATCATCCAATCAGAGGCTGTGAAGTACCAGGATGATGTCGAGCAACAGTCTTCCGCTTGATTGAACCCACTGTTAGAGATGTGGCTTAACAGCACATACAGTGAGAAATACACCGGGCAGAAAAAAGAGAGTGGGAAAAATAGCACTTGTCAGGATCCGTATGCGATAAGCTGGCAGCTGTTGCATTGAGGGAAAAAAAAAAGCCTTGTGAGTTAAACATGCATTTGGTTTTGCATTGCTGAAAACCTCTTGAGTACATCGTCGCTTCTTGATAAAATATGGATTCATGTGGGTAAGCAGAGTGATGCATTTCAGGCCCGACTAATACTCCTAAAAGCCGTGATTTGTGATCTGTTCACTGGCATTTTGCAGCTGTTGCTTTTTTTCTCTCTCTCTTTTTTTTTTTTTTATGCGTGTCAGTATATCTCCGCACTTCTCTCGCTATATTATTTTCATATCTGGTAGTCTGCAGTTTCCCCAGGCAGAATGAGGAAGCTCGTACAGCTTTAGTGCCTAAGAATAAAATCCTAACCTTCTAACTTCTACTGCCATTCTTAGACATGGTGACCTAACTGATTTTTAAAATTTTTTTCCCCCCATACCACAGCACTGTTGAATTCTCAATTCTGATTGGTCAGAACTGCGCAGGTTTACACTAATGCACGCTGATAATGACATTATGGTAACGGCTTGTTTACAGGGACTTCACTCCACATGAACAGAATGCGAGTAATCATTTTATTGCGTTTTATGGAAGGAGTCTCCAGTGTCAGCGCTTTGTAACAGTCAGAGATAAAACTGTAACATTTTTGAGAAAACTTCAAAAGAGAAAGAGAGAGGGGGGGGGGGGGGGGGCTTTCCCTACATGCTTCCTGAATTTCCTTTCCTTGATGATAACGAAACCGCTTCGTATTAATCACGTCTCCTTCTATTTTGCTTCTACGGGAGTCGTTTGAAGAAAAAAAAAAAAAAAAAAAAAAAGGACTCAGCATTTCCATCGTGTGGCCTCTGGCTCCGTTTCGATATGTACCGCTCTGTATGGAAGAGCCCGTAAAAGCCCTGCCTCCACTCCATTAACTTTAATTGGACACACTCAGTGAGACAAGCCAACAGCCAAATGAAAAGGAGTGCATCTCAGTGCTAACGGCTGATTAGCCGCCGTGTAGAACAGCCTCACCAACATTATCACCCTTCCATCAAATGGCAGCCGAGCCAAATTTAACGAGAGCTTGCTCGCCCGACACCACACCTGGCTGATCATTAGTGCTGCTGACGGAGAGTGAGGAGAGAAAATCTCGGACATAAACAACGGCCGTTTATCACGACTGTCCACTAGCCTTTATGTACAGGTTATACAATACAACGTCTGCGCATTTCAAATACACCGCCGTGGAAAATCAGTCGAGACGGAGCGAATCGCAAAGGCAGGAGGAGGCGAGCTGAAAGAGGATTTGAGATGACGATGGTCTCGTACAAATCGAAGCGAGGAAGTAGTTCGGGGCGTTCCTCAGATTTATCCGTTAATTTGACTTGATCGCTATGGCGTTTATTAGCTGACTGGCGGTTCAGGTTCAGGTTTGAAGAGCAATAAAAACCCTTAACCGGGCGAAAACTGCAGATTTATTGCCTCTTAATCCCATTTTACACCAGACAGCTCCAGCACCATTTCCAGTACGCTCCCATGCTCATCAGTGTGGGATTTTCTACCGTACGCATGCAAGTTTTCACAGGAATTCTAATACATTATAATCGTTTCTATAGTAACAACTCGTTCGCACGGACTCGTATGGTGGACGCTCCACGTTAACATATATATTTTCTAAATGTGTTTTTATTTAACGTAGAAAAGCGTGAAAGTGTTCTGTAAGGAGATGCTTGTTTAACGTTGATCATTTATGGAAGGAGTCTCCAGTACCAGTGCTTGGTAACAGCTTACAAACACTTCAGAACAGAAGGCTTTTTTCCCTCCTTTTTCCGGGTTCTCAGAACGTCAAAATGAAAGGAAAAAAAAAAAAAAGACACACTGAAACCCCTAACACATTGACGGTACTCGATCGATCGAGTAAACTCGTTCCGTCAATTTAATTGAGTAACGGGGTCTCCCAAAAACTTTTAAAAATATTTATGATCTCTTAATTTGGTGCTCGTGTAGACTGTACTGATATTGTTAAGTTCACTTCACATGGTGTTCATATAGTGTACTTAAAGAATTAAGTTCACTTCACTTGACGTTCATATGGGGTACTTTATAGTTTACTGAACGGGAATCGGACCGCATGCTAGCCGCTAATCGCTAATCCACCAGGGAACCAGTGTGCTTAAATAATTAAGTTCACATAACTTTTAAGTTCCAGCAACAGATGAGACGAAGAGGCCCGCCTTTTGCACCTATCTACCAATCGGTTCCTTAGTTCACTTGTTGCCGGGTAGATCTCACTGCATCGCCAATCACATCAAAGGAAGACCAGAGTGAGCTATTTTAATAAAATCATGATTTTGAATTCATAACACTTGAAATCTTAAGTTTATGTATTTTGTAGGTAAATAAGGAAAGCAAACTTAGATTGCTTTTTGGGTCCAAAACACAGCATTTTTAAGTAACATTCAGTCATGATTGTGTGATTGTTGATAACATTAGGGTTTACAGTGTAGGCTAGTGAGGGAATGACCGTTATAACATAATGGCTGCTATAACATAAGTGATATTTGGAACTAATTTGTTTCGTAAAGGTAACAATAAATGAATAAAAATATTCAATTAGGGGCGCACGGTGGCTTAGTGGTTAGCACGTTCGCCTCACACCTCCAGGGTCCGGCGTTCGATTCCCGCCAGGGCCCTGTGTGTGCGGAGTTCGCGTGTTCTCCCCGTGCTGCGGGGGTTTCCTCCGGGTACTCCGGTTTCCTCCCCCAGTCCAAAGACATGCATGGTTGGCTGATCGGCGTGTCTAAAGTGTCCGTAGTGTATGAACGGGAGTGTGTATGTGATTGTGCCCTGTGATGGACTGGCACCCTGTCCAGGGTGTACCCCGCCTCGTGCCCGATGCTCCCTGGGATAGACTCCAGGTTCCCCCGCGACCCTGAAGAAGGAGTAAGTGGTAGAAGATGGATGGATGGATGAAATATTAAATTGTTAGTAAATTGCTTTGGTTTAAAAGGAATCAAAACATCATTGACTTACATGTTTATATACAAAACATAATAATAAATAATGTGCATTGTGTAAATATAGCTATTGCTAAAAATCTTCATCCTTTGCTGTAGACATATTTGCCAAGTCTTAATAAAAGTTATTTTATAACACGTTAAAATAGAAATACAGGACTACTCTTTCCTGGACTCCATCTTCAGCGTGGTTGACGTTCAGTTCCAGCTTTAAACTCTGACCATAAAACGATCGTGTTTGATGTGGCTGCTTTTGTTCGGGGGTGTTTTGTCTATTAGCGTTGTTCGATCGTTGCACCGTAAACTGACCTTAGAAGTCGCACTTGCATCTGAGTATTGTTGAACAAACTCATGAATTTGTCTCGGCTTGGTTTTTTTGTTGCCAGATGTGCTGTTTTTCCACTGTAATTTCTCACATCACTACAGCCGATGTGAGAGTCGTTGTAAAAAAACCCTCACCGACATGAAAAATCCCCTCCAATACTGATTACAGAAACGGAGAAAGAGAGATAAAGCAGGCAAGAGGGGGATTGATGGAGAATGAGAAGAGAGACAGAGAGAGAGAAAGAGGGTGGGTGGGGTGGGGTGGATTGGTTCCAGACTGAGAGATGTGAGCTGTGATTTGTTTTGTTGCTGTTTAGATTGAGATAAAACTCTCTTTCTCAGTGGAGCATAAGCGCTCGGAGCTCGCTGAACGCTTACTCTTTGTGTTCGTGTGTGTGTGTGTGTGTGTGTGTGTGTGTGTGTGTGTTAGCATGCTAGGGGTGAACCAGAGCAAAGGAATTGTTGTGTCAGTGTCGTTCTGCTTGATGTACACACACAACACACACGTTTACTTCAATCAGATGCTTGTAGATTATTAACCTTATCGGAATTTTGCCCGGGGTGGTGTTTTGCTCGTGACAGTCGATATTAACGTTTCATAACGGTTTTGAGAATTGTGTAACGCAGGCTCTTTTCTAAAAATGTCTCTGTACCGTAGGTGTTCAGATGCTATAAATGTACTGACCAGAACTCTGCACTGTGCTATTTCAGGTATAGTGACATGCACCTGAGTGCAAAACCTCCCTGCGTTCCAGTATTATTCGTAAAAAAAATAAAAAATAAAAATACATTTTAGATAGTTGATTTTTTCATCTTTATTTAACTGAGGAGCAAATCAGACCCTCTGAATGCATGCAGATCTTGTGGGCTGAAACATACGCTCCGTAAACACAGGCTATATATTCAATTTCATGGAAATCACAGTATTAAAAAACAACAACACTTTTTAAATTCTTTTTAAACTGATATCAGTAATGCTCACTCAGATTAGACGAACCACGAAACTACGTATTTTCCAAGCTACGTGCATACAGAATATTGGGACTAAATCACTTTTGAATGATTTACTGCACTCATTAACCAAACACCTACAGCCGGGAGGGATTCTCACATTATAGATATAGAGCTGTTAATCATCTAAGCGCATTTTTACACCTTCCATTATCCTGACGGTTTCACTTTGAGTAATTCAGCAATATATCAGCGATACTGAGCGCCTTCGCATGCGGAAAATACAGTGCAATAAGTGATTTTGTTCATTTGATCAGTCCATACTTAATTATGATAGGGAAACTTTATATGTATCTTACTGCTAATTATAGCACATGTGCACTTACCGTTGACAATATGAACATGTCTGTCACTTTTATATACATCCAGATAAAGTGAAGATTAGATACATTTAACTCTGATAAAAATGGATATTTTGCAACCAATTAACCTTGATAAAATGAAACTTTATACACAAACGGCTTAACGTGGAAACTTGACTAACGTCCAAGTTGGAAACTGATAATGACGAAACTTGTCTAACTCAAACGATTTAATTCAGTTCAAACATAGTAAGCGATTTACTTGACGTGCAAAGAAACCTTAAATGCACCCGACTGTAAGAGAAGGAAACTTTACATGCAATTCTGATAAAAGAACGCTTTACACACAATTACGATATAGGGAAACTTTACATGCACTTACCCCTGATAATGAGGAAACTTTACATGCACTTAACTCTGACAATGAGGAAACTTTACATGCACTTACCCCTGATAATGAGGAAACTTTACATGCACTTATCTCTGGTAATGAGGAAACTTTACATGCACTTAACTCTGGTAATGAGGAAACTTTACATGCACTTAACTCTGATGATGAGGAAACTTTACATGCACTTAACTCTGGTGATGAGGAAACTTTACATGCACTTAACTCTGGTGATGAGGAAACTTTACATGCACTTAACTCTGGTGATGAGGAAACTTTACATGCACTTAACTCTGGTGATGAGGAAACTTTACATGCGCTTAACTCTGATAATGAGGAAACTTTACATGCACTTAACTCTGGTAATGAGGAAACTTTACATGCACTTAACTCTGGTGATGAGGAAACTTTACATGCACTTAACTCTGGTGATGAGGAAACTTTACATGCACTTAACTCTGATAATGAGGAAACTTTACATGCACTTAACTCTGGTAATGAGGAAACTTTACATGCACTTAACTCTGGTGATGAGGAAACTTTACATGCACTTAACTCTGGTGATGAGGAAACTTTACATGCACTTAACTCTGATAATGAGGAAACTTTACATGCACTTAACTCTGGTAATGAGAAAACTTTACATGCACTTAACTCTGACAATGAGGAAACTTTACATGCACTTAACTCTGGTAATGAGGAAACTTTACATGCACTTAACTCTGGTAATGAGGAAACTTTACATGCACTTAACTCTGGTGATGAGGAAACTTTACATGCACTTAACTCTGACAATGAGAAAACTTTACATGCACTTAACTCTGACAATGAGGAAACTTTACATGCACTTAACTCTGGTAATGAGGAAACTTTACATGCACTTAACTCTGGTAATGAGGAAACTTTACATGCACTTAACTCTGGTGATGAGGAAACTTTACATGCACTTAACTCTGGTGATGAGGAAACTTTACATGCACTTAACTCTGACAATGAGGAAACTTTACATGCACTTAACTCTGGTGATGAGGAAACTTTACATGCACTTAACTCTGGTGATGAGGAAACTTTACATGCACTTAACTCTGGTGATGAGGAAACTTTACATGCACTTAACTCTGACAATGAGGAAACTTTACATGCACTTAACTCTGGTAATGAGGAAACTTTACATGCACTTAACTCTGGTGATGAAGAAACTTTACATGCACTTAACTCTGCTAATAAGAAGACTTTACACAAACTTAAGCGTCATAAAAGGAGACTTTACATGCGCTTGACTCTGTTATTGAGGAAACTTTACATGCATCTATGTCTGTATGGAAACTTTACACAAACTTAACTGTGACTTTACATGCACTTAACCCTGATGATAAGAAATCTTTACATGCACTAATCTGAGATAATGGTCAATTTTACATTACATTTACATTAATTGTGAACATAAGGAAATGATTTACTCTGATTAAACTAACATTTACATGCACTAAACTGATAAAAGTAAACTTTACAAGCAGTTAACTCAGATAAAAAGGACACTTTACATGCACTAAACTGATAAAGGTAAACTTTACAAGCAGTTAGCTCAGATAAAAAGGATACTTTACATGCACTTAACATTGACAGTAAGGAAACTGGACATCCAATTAGATTTAATAAAGGGAAAATTTTGATTGGACGTGGTTATGATAGCCAGGAAATTTGAAATGCGATTTAATTATTGTGATTTTACATGCGTTTACACTTGCGTTACGTAGCGTATAGCGATAGTCTCAGATAAATTAGTTGTATCCATGGTTGCAGAGTTCCTCAGTGTTTACGTGAAATTCACTGTCTTTGTAAAATCATCATTACTGCTAATGTTTTTTTCTAAAGGGAAGGAGAGAAGGAGGAGGAAACAGAGACTCCTGACATTTCAGTTCATCATTTTAGGCTCAAATGAGCAACTTTACAGACTTGATCTGCAGACGGAGACGAACGACATGAATCATGACTCATCACGGCTCATTCCATCTGCCAACATACAACCCTGTTCACACTTACCTTCAGCTCACGCAACCGAGAGAGAGAGAGAGAGAGAGAGAGAGAGAGAGAGAGAGAGAGAGAGAGAGAGAGTGAGAGAGAGAGAATGAGAGAGAATGGCAGGAGGAATGGAGAGAAAAAGATGGAAAGATGAATGAGGAGTGTAGATTAATTACTCATTTCATTTATGGAAAGTTGTATGATGTCTTTTATATATAATTACAGATTTGAGGAGAAAAGAGCAGACGTCTAGTCTCTGTTTGTGATCTCTCTCTGTCTGTGTTTCTGCTTGTCTCTCTCTGTGTCTGTCTGTCTCTCTGTCTGTGTTTCTGTCTGTCTGTGTTTCTGTCTCTCTATCTCTGTGTGTCTGTCTGTCTCTCTGTCAGTGTGTCTGTCTGTGTTTCTGTATGTCTCTCTGTCTATCCCTCGGTCTGTCTGTGAGTCTGTCTCTCTGTCTGTGTTTCTGTATGCCTCTCTCTGTCTGTGTGTCTCTCTGTGAGTGTTTGTCTCTCTGTGAGTGTCTGTCTGTGTTTCTGTCTGTCTCTCTGTCTGTGTTTCTGTCTGCCTCTCTCTGTCTGTGTGTCTCTCTGTGAGTGTCTGTCTGTGTTTCTGTCTGTCTCTCTGTCTGTGTTTCTGTATGCCTCTCTCTGTCTGTGTGTCTCTCTGTGAGTGTCTGTCTGTGTTTCTGTCTGTCTCTCTGTCTGTGTCTGTCTGTGTTTCTGTCTCTCTCTCTGTCTGTGTTTCTGTCTCTCTCTCTGTCTGTCTGTCTCTCTGTACCTCTGTCTCTCTCTGTGTGTCTGTCTGTCTCTCTCTCTGTGTGTCTGTCTGCCTCTCTGTCTGTGTTTCTGTCTGCCTCTCTGTCTGTGTTTCTGTTTCTCTCTCTGTCTGTGTTTCTGTCTCTCTCTCTGTCTGTCTGTCTGTCTCTCTGTACCTCTGTCTCTCTCTGTGTGTCTGTCTGTCTCTCTCTCTCTGTGTCTGTCTGCCTCTCTGTCTGTGTTTCTGTCTGCCTCTCTGTCTGTGTTTCTGTCTGCCTCTCTCACTGTGTGTCTGTCTGTCTCTCTGTCTGTGTTTCTGTCTGTCTCTCTGTCTGTGTTTCTGTCTGTCTCTCTGTCTGTGTTTCTGTCTGCCTCTCTCTGTCTGTGTGTCTCTCTGTGAGTGTCTGTCTGTGTTTCTGTCTGTCTCTCTGTCTGTGTTTCTGTATGCCTCTCTCTGTCTGTGTGTCTCTCTGTGAGTGTCTGTCTGTGTTTCTGTCTGTCTCTCTGTCTGTGTCTGTCTGTGTTTCTGTCTCTCTCTCTGTCTGTGTTTCTGTCTCTCTCTCTGTCTGTCTGTCTCTCTGTACCTCTGTCTCTCTCTGTGTGTCTGTCTGTCTCTCTCTCTGTGTGTCTGTCTGCCTCTCTGTCTGTGTTTCTGTCTGCCTCTCTGTCTGTGTTTCTGTCTCTCTCTCTGTCTGTGTTTCTGTCTCTCTCTCTGTCTGTCTGTCTGTCTCTCTGTACCTCTGTCTCTCTCTGTGTGTCTGTCTGTCTCTCTCTCTCTGTGTCTGTCTGCCTCTCTGTCTGTGTTTCTGTCTGCCTCTCTGTCTGTGTTTCTGTCTGCCTCTCTCACTGTGTGTCTGTCTGTCTCTCTGTCTGTGTTTCTGTCTGTCTCTCTGTCTGTGTGTCTGTCTGTCTCTCTGTCTGTGTTTCTGTCTGTCTCTCTGTCTGTGTTTCTGTCTGTCTCTGTGCTTGTGTGTGTGTGTGTGTGTGTGTGTGTGTGGTTGTGTGTGTTACTCTGAGCTCACGCTCAAACCCACCAGTAGCTTTGTCATTTTTACAGCCTTATAAAGCAACACGCCACAGTCTCTCCCTCTACATCTCTCCGTTTTAGATCTCTCGTTCTCTCTGCGTGTCTTTCTCTCACTTTTCCTCATGCTTTTCTGTCTCTCTCTCTTCCTCTCCTCTCTCTTTCCCACTTTTTTTCCTTTTGTCTGCTTTCTTCTTTCTACCCATCTCTCCTTCTTCGTCACTTGTCCATCTCACTCTCTCTGTCTCTCTATCTCTCTCATTTCATCTCATTTCCTGATATGCCTCTCTTCTCCTTTCTGCCTCTACTTCCTGCTTTCTCTCCCTTGCCATCTATCTTCTTCCGTTTCCTTTCCTCTGCCTGTCTCTTCTCCTTTCTCTTTCACTCGCTCACTCTTTCCCCCTTTCTCATTTTCTTCCCGTATCTTCCTGTTTGTCTCCCGCGGCCTATCTCTTTCTATTTGTCTCCTTCCATCTTTCCAGCTGTCTGTTTGTTCTGCTACCGCTCTCTCTCTCTCTCTCTCTCTCTCTCTCTCTCTCTCTCTCTCTCTCTCTCTCTCTTTCCGCCTGTCTCTTAATATCTCTCTTCTGTTCCTCATCTTACTCGGACCCTTTTCTCCATCTTCTCTCTGACCGTCACTCTGTCATTCATTCTGTCTCACTCTTTCACCGTATCACTTCCTTTCTTTCCGTCTTTCATGCTTTCTCCACCTCGTTGTCTCTCGTCCTTTTTTTCTCACCCCCTGCGTATGTCTCGTTCGTCATCTCCATTCTTCTTTCTCTCACTCCCTTTTCTTATTTCTCTTTCACACACACTCTCTCTTTTCATCTCTAGTTTTCTCTCTCGCACTCATACTACCCGTCTCTCTTTATCTTCGTGTATTGTTTCTTTCTCTCAGTCCTTCTTTCCAGCTTTCCATTTCTCTGTCTGCTTCCTATCTGTCTGTCTGTCTGTCTGTCTGTTGCTATGTCAGTATATATTATGCTGCCTCTCTTTCCACCTTTCTCTTTTCTTTCTCTCTCCTTGTCCTTCTCTCTCTCTCTCTCCCTCTCCCCCCCCCTCTGCGTTTCACAGTATCGTGTAGCATTTCTGCACGACTGGTTCTCCTTCCTTTATTAAAACATTTCGAATATTTCTTTCCGGTGAATTATTTCTCTGATTTTTCGGGGGAATGTTCTGACCCCGACCAGCATAAAGCAGCTGTGTGAGATGAAACGAAATTGATTTATTATTATTTTATTTTTTTTTTTTAAATTCTGAGACGGAGAACTCAGCAGGTGGTTAAGTCGCATGTAAAAGAAAAAAAAAAAGAAAAAAGAAAAAAAGAAAAGAAAGAACGCTTCAGTTAAAAATACAAGCTCCACCTGCGTGGGGATGAAAGTGTGTAATGTTGAAAGAAAGTCTGCGCGACGATGGGAGACCGTTACGGAGACGATTAAAAAGTTTTTATTAACAGTTTTCGTTCGATTTCAAGTCGTAGTCTCCGGGTCCTGAGCAACACTCGTTTAATACCTTCCCTTCTTCGGTTGCCGTTCCGTTCCTTTTTTGTTTTGTCCGACACTGACGTCGTTTAGACTGTAACAGAACACACCAAACGGCAGGTGTTCCGAAACGTTCGACTGCCAGCGTTATTCATCACCCCTAAACCGATCAGCGTAGCCCGAACAGATGCCTGTCCGATCAAAAACATGCTGAGGCAGTCGCCTGGACGATCAGAGTTCTCTGACGCGCACACGCACACCTGTGCGCTCAAAAACCAATCAAACGGATGTCTGTCCGATCAAGAACGTCCTTGACAGATGGCTGTCTGGTTAAAAAACAATCACCTGCCCAGCAAAAAGAACACACGCAGATGGCTGTCCAATCAAAACCAACCTAGGCAGATGTCTATCCAATCAAAGGATGCTGAGATAGAGCAAGGACAGATGTCTATCCAATCAAAAGAAGTCCAGCCAGATGTTTAGCCAGTCAGAACACGGCACTAGACGTGCAGAACATATTTAATGATCAGATGTTTCAGATTAGGAGGCAATTAACGGGCAATAGATCTTTTTTTTAAATTCTACTACTAATATTACAAATATAGAGAGATGTAATGGGTTCATTTGAATTGTTATTTCAATATTGTCCTACACCAGTACATCCTGAAGTCCTAGACCACAGCAACACTAATCATACATTTTTTATCCGTTTATAGTTACATTTAACGTTGCGGACGGTCCATTAACAAGTTAGTTTGCCTTCTTACTTTGTCATGTCGGCTACAAACGGCTGTTCCTTCACCAGCCCGTCTTCTTCTCTCTCTTGACCTTAACGAGACGCCGCTGTCCTTTAGTTACAGCTTTACCTCTGACTGTTACGTACGTAGCACTGAGACTGGAGACTCCTTCCGTAAACGCTGAACAAATGATTAGGCGTATATTATACGAGGTGTCCGCAATGTAAATCCGTTTGTAAGTTGCTATAGGAATCATAACGTATTCGAGCCATCCGACCAATCAGAATCCAGGCTTCAAAAGCACTCACACGACGTTGCCATTTAGACCAAAAATGAACATTCTGTAAACATTAGTGTTAATGTTCCTCCAGTTAACACTAATGGAAATCTCGGATGAACACGCTAGGAAGCGTAACGTTCAGAAAACGTTCTGCTAACCTAAATTCCTGCCAGTCATTTTTGAGCATTGTTGAAGGTTGTTTCTTGTTTCCTCCCCACGCGGTGCGGTCGCATCATTGCCTCGGCCTTTTTCGTTTTGCCTTCTAAATTGTTTTTGTCCGCTAACAGCGCTAAATTGTAAACAGTCCAGCTGTGCATAACATCTCCGTCTCCGCCGTCCCACCTGTCAGTGCGTCCGGCTGGCTGGGTGTCCTTCCCGTGCAGGGCCGTGATCCGTGAGGTTGTCATTGCGACGCGTGTTGCTCTTCCTCCTGTTTTGTCATCTGTGGCTAATGAGTCAACCTCCTGGTGTGAGCACACACACACACACACACACACACACACACACACACACACACACACACACACACACACAATGAGGACATACTTACAAACATCATCCAGAGCAGAGAGGTCTGAACAAATAATACAGTTTTGAGAGAGTGTGAGAGAGAGGGAAAGCGAGAGCGAGAGAGAGAGAGAGAGAGAGAGAGAGAGAGAGAGAGAGAGAGCTCATGCATTTGTATTGCGGATGCTCCACAGATTATAAATATGGCAAAGTTTTCTATAAAAAGAGAAAAGACAGAGAGAGAGAGAGAGAGAGAAAGTAGAGAGAGAGAAAGTGAGTAAGAGAGAGAAAGTAAAGAGAGATAAAGTGAGAGAGAGGAACTGAGCGAGAGAGAGAGAAAGAGAGAGAGAGTGAGAGACAGAGAGAGAAAGTGTGTGAGAGAGAATGTAAAGAGAGAAAGTGTGAGAGAGAGTGAGAGACAGACAGAAGTGAGAGAGAGAGAGAGAAAGTGTGTGAGAGAAAGTAAAGAAAGAGAAAGTGTGAGAGAAAGTAAAGAGAGAGAAAGTGAGAGAGAGAAAGTAAAGAGAGAGAAAGTGAGAGAGAGAAAGTAAAGCAAGAGAAAGACAGAGAGAAAGTGAGAGAGAGAGAGAGAGAGAAAGAAAGTAAAGAGAGAAAGAAAGTGAGTGAGAGAGAGAAAGAGAGAGAGAGAGAGAGAAAGTGAGAGAGAGAGAAAGAGAGAAAGCGAGAGAGAAAGTGAGAGAGAGAGAAAGAGAGAGAGAGAGAAAGAGAGAGAGAAAGTGAGAGAGAAAGAGAGAGAGAGAGAGAGAGAGAGAGAGAGAGAGAGAGAGAGAGAGAGAAAAAGTGAGAGAGAGAGAAAGAGAGAGAGAGAGAAAGTGTGAGAGAGAGAAAGAGAGAGAGAAAGTGAGAGAGAGAGTGAGAGAGATCTCATGCAAAGGACGTGTATGGCGGACGCTCCACCGTAAACAGATTCTAAATATGATGAAGTTTTCTATAAAAAGACATTTAAATAAAAGTTGAATTCACTCGTGGAAGGAGTCTCCAGTGCCAGTGCTCTGTAACAGCCCGAGATCAAGCTGGGACTTTCTCTTCTTTTCTTTGTTGGCATGACGAGGTGTGTTTTTGTCTTAGTCACTTCAACAAAGAGGAAATAAAAGCGAGGCTTCCGAGGGAACCGTCTACAGCTGCTACAACTAACTCGTTTCGCAACAACTAAAAATCGTCACTGTTTACTCAATTAAAAAAAAAAAATCCCAACCGTTAGCAAATCGTCCTCGTACAAGAGATCCGTAATAAAACCCGCTGGGATGAGCGGCTATAAGAAAAGACTCGTTTCACAGTTTCCCACTGAAACGTTTCCTCGTCATGAATTAACCCCTTCACGTCTTCTTCCTCGGTGTGGGAGTGAGCAGTGTGCGGAGACAGAACTCTGCAGGCTGGACGCTGGGCGTTTAAGGGCTTAAACGTGATCTGCCTGAACAAGTGGGTCCAGCCTGTAGCTCTGAACATCTCAGATGTTCCTATCGACTGAAGCGGTTTCTCAAAACTCGATTTGAGATTTCTCTGGACCACAGCGAGCTTTATTATTTTATTTCTTTCCCGTCAGCACGGGCAGCCGAGCTGTCTTCATCCCAGTCCGATCGTGATGGACGACTACGTGTCTCGACAAACGGAAAATCCTCACTCATTACACGCTTTCTCTGCGTCTCTGTCGAATTCATTTACTACCACAGGCCCTGATACAGTAAATTACGACATATATATGAATGCGTACAATTGTACACGTACACACGCTGCTATACAAGATACTCACCTCCAGATATATAGCTCATATACATCGATAATGTGTAATTACTCCCTTACTGTGTAATCAGCCTCGTTATGATCGTTAAGAGATTATTATTAAATACTCCTAAATTTTGGCACAACACGTCTGCGATCGCAGCCTCGTGACACTTCATACGAATCGAGACGTTTCCGCGTTAGAATGGCGGCTTCGATGAGTCGGCGCTTTATTATACGTTTATTAATCGGTTATAACATGTTTATCACGGCACGGAGTTTTCTCGCGTTTTCGTTTTAATCCGTCCGAGAAAGGCCCCCGTTGCGATTCCTACGACGGGAACGACGCGCAGTCGGAAAAATACGGTGTACCGAGCTGTCGTAAAAGTTAACGTTTATGTTTAGTAACGTCGAAATCCGTCACCTTAAATCTTAAAAGTTAGATGAAACCTAATTGGGTTTTTTTTTAAAGGACGAATGTCGTGCTTTACTTGTAGCTGAGAAGGCAAGAACGCACCGGTGTAGTTTGTTATGAATGGACACACGCCGGCCACTTTATTAGGAACACTTTATACTGTACACCTGGCCGTTCGGGGAATTATATGATCAGCGAATCACGTTGCGTAAAGTGGAGACGTAGTGAAGTACCGAGTGGCGTCAGATTCCTGTTCTTGGCTGTCTGGAGTGAGACGTGACCTTCTAGTGTTGTATCTTCTCGGGGTTTGACGTGTCGCGTGTTCTGAGGTGCTTTTCTGCTCACCACGGTTGTAAAGCGTTATTATAGTTATTTGAGATGCTATAGACTTCCTGAACCGGCCTGGCCGTTCTCCTCCGGTCTCTCTTTTTCAGCATGTTCCTGTTTTTTTGCGTTTTTTCCCCCTCATTCTGTGAACAATAACCGAAGCTCTCGAGTCGCAGTTGCGTGATTTCATGCTTTTACTGGATTGCGCTGCTGCTACATGATTGGCTGATTGGACATTTACGTGAATGGAGAGAGAGAGAGAATAGTGAGTGTCAGTGTCACGGCTCCAGAACTTTTCTGGGTCTTGTTCGTTTGTAACGGGGCCGTGCTTCAGCCTGCTAATCACATGTCTACAGATAAAGGTTAATGAGGGAGAACCTGCACTGTCTTGTTCTCGCTCACACACACACACATACTAATTGGGGTCGGCTTCACAGTGTAAGACAGTGACGGTGGCTCAGAAGCCGCCAGGAGAGAACCTTTCCTCGGCACCACTTTTATTCCTGCAGGTTAACTAAATCCGAAGCCGCACTGGACGCCGTCCCCCCCCTCCCCAGTCTGTGGCCTCAAAGATTTAAAGCGTGCCTGTTATAATGGAAATAGAAGGCGTATTGATTTCCCGGCGCTCACGGCGCTTATTTCGTGAATTATCTCGCTCGCGGCCCCGGCGAGGAGCGCGACAGAGGGAGGGAGGGGGAGGATTTTATGCCCCGCTGGCTGTTTTGTGTCCCGAAGTGTCTAAAAGCAGGTAAAAGATATAAGAGCGCTGGCCAGTGAAAGAGCCACAGTTTGAAATCCGTTAAAATTTAATTTCTTTTCTCTCCTGAGGGAGCGATCTGCGCTAATACAGCGATGAGCAAGAGGACCCCTGGCACCGAAGAGGCAGCGGCTCCGGAGCCTCGACACACTGCCATCGATCTGTAAAGAGAGTCCAGGTTAATGTTCTGTTTTATTGGGTTGGTTCGGTTTTCCACCAGCAATTTATTTATATCTAAAAAATTAAATAAATAAATAAATAAATAAACGATCCCTCGCCATACAGTGTCCAGAGTAATTCCATGTAATAATGATGATTTCACTTCAGATCATGAATGGGTCACGAATTTATTCGTAGTTCACGTATAGAAGAAATCAGTTGATGGAATGAAATTGAAACGTCATCACAAGACCATTCCGATGGGCAACGATGTCGTATACACGTGTAATAACACATTTGTTACCATGTTATGCTACGCTGTTACGATATGCAGTATACCGGGCGCCAAAATTATTCTTTTTAATTATTCTTTATTTAAAATTTTATGCTTTTAAAAAAATACATATATATATGTAAATACATATATGTATGTATTTTATATATATGTATTTTATATATATGTATATATATATATGGCTTAGTGGTTAGCACGTTCGCCTCACACCTCCAGGGTCGGGGGTTCGATTCCCACCGGGGCCCTGTGTGTGTGGAGTTTGCATGTTCTCCCCGTGCTGCGGGGGTTTCCTCCGGGTACTCCGGTTTCCTCCCCCAGTCCAAAGACATGCGTAGTAGGCTGATTGGCGTATCTAAAGTGTCTGTAGTGTATGAATGGGTGTGTGAGTGTGTACGTGATTGTGCCCTGTGATGTATTGGCACCCTGTCCAGGGTGTACCCCGCCTTGTCCCCCATGCTCCCTGGGATAGACTCCAGGTTCCCCGCGACCCTGAAAAGGATAAGCGGTATAGAAGATGGATATAATTATATTTATATATATATTAATATATATAAATCATGAATCTTGTCTTGACTGCACGTCATGTGTTAGCAAAACTTTCAAATATCATGATTAGCATGGAGTCACGCAGTGACGATGGTAGTTTGGTCATTTGTAAACGTTTGATCGTATGTTTCTTACAACGTTAGGGTTTCTTATTTGCTATTAACGGCTGAATTTGGAAAGAGAACGAGTCAAACTCAAAATATAGTAGACATTTTGAACAATATACATACATATTCATAAGTATAATGAAATTAAACGCCAAATATATTCTAGATATGTGTGTGTGTGTGTGTGTGTAATAAGTTTATTATCATGTTACTACCCTGTTACTATGTACATATACTGGGCTCCAAAAAATTAGACTTCAGATAAATACGACGTATTATACTCCAGAGATCAAGCTCTTTGATTGTTTACTTTAGATTATTTTATATCGCTGTATCTGTAAATATCAACAAATACAGCTTAATTTATTCAGACATGGCGCTAACCATATTCTTTTGTTATATTTTTATTGATTTTTTTCAATTGTAAGAATTCAGACAAACACATACACACATTCCTAAGATATTTACTTCCAAATAGCTCCTATATATGTATATATTATTACTATGTTACTATATATTGGGCATTTTTCTATATTTTAGAATACGCAGCGATTTTATTAGCTATTTATGCTATTTTTTATTTTTTTATTAATTATTAAACACATCTTAAATGAGGCAAAAGCTTCAACTGCGCATTTGTGACGTTTCATACAAATCAAGATGCTAGGAAATGTTTCAAATATTAGCGCTAATGTGACGTATTCGTTGAACCGGTGATTTGGGACTTTATTATAGGTTTATTAATAGTTTATTACATGATTATTACGACGACTTCGATTGGTTATTTTTTTTTTTTTTCCAAGGATGAATGTTGTGCTTTTTAAAGTTTATTTGACTTATAGCTGATAACACAAGAAGATACAGCTATAGTATGTCTGCTAAGGTTTTTTTTAAAAAATAAATATACACACACTGGCCATTTTATTAGGAACACTTAGGAACCCTTGGCCATTTCAGTTCGGACTTCATTCAGGACGAAAGCTATTACAGAATAACATTTCCTAAGTGCATTATCTTTATCGTAACTACCGATAGGGGGGGGGGTATTACAGAAGCATCCTAACATGGCCAAAAATCCTGAAAAGTGTCTTAACTTTAAGACAACCCCACTGGCGTTTTAACTTAAAACTTATTTGAAAGGCAACGATAGCAGAGACGTTACAATAGCCGTGTCCGGGAACGGCGTTAAATTTATTAATGATACAAGACTGTGATGTTTGGTGGAGGAAAGACTTTTAGAGGAGTACCCGGATGGTGTTCTGTGCTTTGACAACAAAACACTGATAAATACTTACAGACCTCCATGAAATATGCGAATGCAGTTAGCATTAGAACCGCGACCGACGTCATAGAAGATGACGAACCGTCCCGGCACGTTACGAGTGATTTAACATTCAACGTACTCCGTTTTAATCGAACGTTTACTTCACAGATGTTGGTGGCAGTTGGTTGCTTGGTAACAGACCTGAGAGTTGATCATCGAACTCGATGGAGCAGCTGAAGATCTGTTAACTGGAGATAAGATTTTGTAAGATAAGAATCCGCTTCCGTAAAAATCCTAATTTAACTCGTTAGAGCTTAACTTAAGACTTGTATAAGTGTGCCCCCTGCTCGTTCATGCAATTATACAATCAGCCAATCACGGCAAGGATTCAAACAACGCGTTAGCAAAAGCTTCAGATATTAGCTAGCATGAAGCATTCAGTTATTTATTACACGCGTAATGAGTGGCCGATTTGGTAATTACTCGTGATTGTATGTTTATTAATAGTTTATTACAACATGAGTAGTTTCGATCAAATAAAGGTGGATTTTTGAATGGAGATTAGGCTAAATTAGGTCCAAAAAGGAAATAAGGTACTACACTGCACGTTTCAGAGTACAAACAGTCTTGTGTATGTTTACTTAGCTGGAAAAGTGGAAAAGGTACTTAATTGGATTTTAAGGAGGAATGTTGGGTATATTTCTACCGCTTAACGTACGTGTACAGCGTTATTTATTTATTTATTTATTTTTTGGTAAACAGTACACGGCTCATGTGCATTAGGCGTGTGAAGGCTTTAAAGCGAATCCGCCGTGGCTTTGATTTACTCTGAGACATTTTACGGTAACGTGTCCCACATTCATCCGTATTCCTTCTCCTGATTGATCGCAGAGAGCGGCAGCAGGATGAGCTGTAACCCAAGCCTGAATTAATGGACCATATTGGGGAAGCGCCTTCTATTAAACATGCCTGCTTATCCGAGGTGATGCATTATCTTGCCCCGTGCGCTAGCTACGTCCGCTCATCTGTGGACGGTTAAAGTAGACGATGATGTCAGAGGAGGGAGGAAACGAGACGCGGCGTCACGATTAATAAAACGGAAAACGTTCACGCGGGGAAGGAGATCGGGTTTATAAGCCCTGACCTCGAGCTCCCGCGATTGGTCATGTGACCTTGTGGCCTTGCCGTTTTTAGAGCGTGTAATAAAGATGAAATTACAGTCATCCATTATCATACTGTATCTGTTTACTCTAGTTAATGGATCTGGTGTTCACAGGAAATGCTAAAATAGTTTTGAGGTAAAGGCCCAGGACTCTCAAATATCTACTAGATTGGAAACGCATTAAACAGCATACGCTCTTAACTTCCTACAAAAGGTTGAAATTTCCGAAACCAATCCTATGGCACGTGCGGTCCGAAATTCCTTCACTTCCCCGCTCACGGGGAACGTTTTCCTGTCATATACGACGTCTCATTAAATATGTACGGACATTACGAAGAAAAATAACGCTTGGAAGAAAGCCTCCGCTGAGTGTTCATAGCTAGTACCGTTAGCTTGCTTTGCTAATCTTATCAGGCTAGTGCGTAGCCGAGCGAACGGATTTCTCGAATAAGCAAACAAATGTCACACTGATCAAAATGCGTTATGTTAATTCATGTTAATGAGTTCGCTGTAGAAGCTGTATATAACTGTGAAGAATCGATTTTTTTTTAAAGGCCACGCCCACAAGCAACAACAGTAGCGAATCACTACACGTTCACGAGCTACACGAATTCGTCGGATTCATTCGCAAAGATAAATGCTAATTATCTTACCTGCAAAGTTTCTCAAAACGAGTAGCCGAGTCGGAATAGACCGGTTATCTCCAGAAGTTCATACGTCGGGGTGATATTCTAGCATATTCTTTCCTGAAAGTTTGTGTAGGTAAATCTGACAGAATAAAATACTGCTGAAATCCTAATAACACAAAAGGTGTGTTGCTAATGAACTAGCGTGTAGGAAAACGTGTCGCTGCATGAGAGAGATTTTTACGTGTTTGCATGTGTGTGTGTGTGTGTGTGTGTGTGTGTGTGTGTGTGTGTGTGTGTCCTCCCTCCAGTCCTGCTGAATGGACGCCAGCCGTGCTGTTGTCCTGCTCTTTGAAGGAGGCTTGCACTCTTTAACTCTGTGCATTTGCCATGGGCTGATCTTACAGAGTCGTGCAGCATGACACACGTGCTCACACACACACACACACATCTGCAGCTGTTCAGCTCACACACTGAGAGTGAACACAAAACACACAAAACGAATAACAACCTGCTGGTTCAACTCTGTCTTTATATCTCCACTACTCATCTGTACAGAGAGGATCAACAATGGCGGATGTTAATTATCGAATCCAAGATGGAAGGTGCGAATGTAACCCGCTACTGCATTAATGATTACATTTAAAATAACAAACGTTTTATGTATTTTTATTACTTGAATTAGTTCGAGTCATAAAGATATGCTTTATAAGAATGGAAAAGCATTTCGTGTTGCCGTGTGGAAACGTAAAATCCGAGATAAATGCATTGTCGCCATACGGCGACACGATGCAGTAAAGGGTTAAAGGTGTTTATTATATCCAGATCAGATTATTTCCTCTATCCTAAACTCGGGGAAAATTCCACTTCCTCTGACATTTCATATTTCTCATTAGAATGTGCTAGACGGGTGGCAGCCCTATCCGTGATGCCATCCTAAAAATCCCTCCGTGCTGTGCAGATGAATGTGATAATTAGCTATGATTCTTTTAATCCATACGGAAACGAGTCGATCGACTAAGATCGGGAAAAGACGGTCCGATATAATACGGTGGGTTTAAAAAGATTAAAAGGTCGTACGAGGATATACTAAGGAAAAAAAAAAATCATAAAAATATAACTCGGAGGAAAAAGTGAAATAATTAAGGTTCTGGTGATGGGCGGGGTTAGGGGCGGGATTTTTAAACATTTTTTTTGAAATTCCAAAATTGTAACTGGTTGACTAAACTGTGCGTTTAATATGAATTTTAAACGGAAAAAATGTAACAAACTTCAATTGTACAAAAAGGTTGTTCGTTTGTTAGTCATTAAATAATTAACAGTTAATGAGTTTGATCATTATGACGATTTCATACTCACTCATGAAACGCGTAGCGGAAGGTTATTTGGTCAAATCTGGCAACCTTCTCCTTATACGCTAGCTCCAGACCATGAAATCCAAAATCATCATTCAGAAACGTTCCGACTTTTAATGTTAAAACCGGCATTTTGTGGAAGAGCCTTGCCACGCTGATGTCGTCATCGCTGCGATTGGCTCGATCTGGGCTGGAAACGGCGCTTGTGTAGTTCTCAGAACTTTGCGTACAACGTGCTTCGTGTGAATTTCTGCGCGGCATCTGTTTGGGAAAAATACTGTTTATCTTTACTGTGCACACAGATTAGCGTAAGAGGCCATTACCAGAAATGCTTCGAGCTCCTTTTCCTGTCGAGCCCGAGGCTGAAAGCACTCGAGCGCTCTCCTCTAGAGAGAGACTCTCCAGACCCGCGTGCAAGATTTGAATATTTGTTGTTAAATGAACGACCCGACGAGCACATTTATTCCAGAATTAATTAGTCCAGGATAGAATCTCTGCGGCTCAGCTGGGGCAGATGTTGATCTTTCTTCATGCGCGTAACGAGGCCTGGGGTCGTGATTAAGTTTACAGAGTGTAGAGATGATTTTTTTCTCTCTCTCTCTCTCTCTCTCTCTCGCTGTAATAAGCCCACGCACCAGGCTTAGACGCCCTGCTGTGGAGTTATTTGCTGGCGCATTAGAGGCGCACATACACGCGGTGATGGAGTGTCTCAGGAGGAGGCCTGTGCTGCTATGGGGATGATGGGATGGCTGGTAAACTGGAGCTCCAGGTCTACTTTAGTGATATTGATTCCAGCTCTGCTGTCTGACCCTTTTCCAAAGAGCGCAGCCGAGTCTGTCGCCGAGGTAATTTCGGAAATATACTGTAACGTACCGGAAAGAGATGAGAATGAGAACATTGCTGTAATCTGTAATGTCAAACAATAATCAGCGATATGTTTAGCATCAGTTGTAGCCCGTACGTCGCTACGCGTGTCATGTCGGTGCTAACGTCCGTTTCCCAGCATCCTTTACCCGAATCACTAAACGACAAGGCTGACGTCACATGACCCGTCACTACACGTCGCCGTCACTACTGACGCACGTCACGAGAGACGGATTAAACGCAGGACGGGGCATTCCGTAAATCGTACCCGTGATGTATCACGCTCTGACCGATCCCACCTCACCTTACACACACGTCAGTACATTACACGTCCACTCTGAGTATTTGAGTAAGCCTCGGAGTTATACAGAGGCCCAAATGAACATGATGAATTTTCTTCTTGGCCACCCTACCTTATTTATTTTCTACACTTAATAATTTAGGACTTGGAAATGCATATTCGGGATATGTTTTTGTTTCGATTCGTATCGCTCCAGTACTGTGAGTCACTCACATTTGCGAATCAAGTGACTCCCACCCCCCACATATCGGCGTGACCCCTAGTTTGCGGACCTCTGGTGTAATGGATTAATCGTTCATTTTAAATCTGGGCTTCACGACGATCCCTGGACATGTCCCCACTAGGCCTGGTCAGTAATCTGTCCCTGTCTCCGAGCATTTACTACCGAGCGCGTGCATTTTCTGGTATTGACCTTTTATTCGTACTGAATGAAAATGTCTGATAAGTCCATTTCCATTCCACTGGTGGATTGGAATACCAGTGTATTCGCAAGAAAGGGTAGTCGTTTTGAGGGTTCCATAGTCGTTCAGCTTTCAGGTCGTCTTAATACTGTCCACCTGTAATGGAAATAATGGAAATACGACAAGGTGGACATGTAAAACCTCCTTTCCGCAAGACGCCCGGACCAAAATTGATCCAATGCGAACATTCGATGTTGTACAAATTCTCGAATTTCCCCGAGTGACTGTGCAGACTATTACCGCTGTTGTCTGGAGATTGGCAACGATTCACTCTTATTGTCTGGAGATAAACCATGATTTGTACTTACTGTCTGGAAATGAAACGGGTTAAGGGGCTACAAATGGTCCGCACTTACATAGCACTCTTTTAACCTTAGAGCTTTCAGAGCGCTTTACACTGTGTCTCATTCACACACACACACACACTCACACACCAATGGTAGCAGAGCTGCCATGCAAGGTGCCAACTTGCCATCGGGAGCAACTTGGGGTTCAGTGTCTTGCCCAAGGCATGTGGAATCACGTGGGCCAGGAACCGAACCGCCAACCCTACGATTACTGAACAACCCGCTCCACAAAGCGAAAACACTAACAATTCTCCTCTTTCTATCTCTGTAAACTTCACCTCTGTCTTTACCGATGAAGCCATACGTGACCCCGTACCACCAGTCTCATTAGATAATACAAGACTTGTAAACACATCCATACTCCTTTTCTCTCTTTTTATTTCATCAAGTACTCGCTACAGTAAGCGTTCGAGCAGCAGTACAGGGTTACGTAGCGGAACTAATGACAGCGAGCAGAATTATCTTATTATATGAGCGTGTAATCGTTTAAACTGCACTTTAATTACAGCATCTTTTGAGAGAGCAAAGATTCGAGCCCCAGCACCGCCAGTGCGATTTTTATTTATTTATTTATTTGTTTGTTTGTTTATTTATTTATTTATTTATTTTAATCCAAGGATTTAAGCAAATCTGTTCTAACCGTGAGTGTAGTCACTTTTGATTCAATGATTTCAACACTGGAGATAAGGGGTAATGGAAGCTCTGACTTCAGTCCCTAACCTTCTCATACACAAGAGGAGAGAGAGAGAGAGAGAGAGAGAGAGAGAGAGAGAGAGAGAGAGAGAGAGAGACTCAAGTATGTGTTTATTGGTAGCTTTATGACAAAATAAGCACCATATGTTGTTCATTTACACACACACACACACACACACACACTCTCTCTCTCTCTGAGTGTTGGATTTTCACACTAACACTCTTCTCTCTCCTGTGTGTGCTGGAATAAATGCTTTTGTTATACACACACAATGCTTGTACACACTGGGAGCACTGCACTGAGTGCAAGACACAATGACAGTCTAATTGAGTCGGCGCTAATCTCTCTCGCTTTGTACGTGTGTGTGTGTGTGTGTGTGTGTGTGTGTGTGTGTGTGTGTGTGTGTGTGTGTGTAAGTGTTTGTGAAAGTGTGTTGATACAGTAAATGTACGTGGTTGTGTATTTTTATTCTATAGATGTGTGTGTTTGTGAAAGTGTGT